>NW_011967226.1:779184-876439 GCF_000949405.1 Vollenhovia emeryi | reverse complement strand
CTCGCTCTCATAATAGCTGACACTGCTGGAACTTTGGTATCGGAATATAATATATGGACGCCGTTGTGGTTCTTGAACCATGTTGCGCGAATATCCACTAACAACTAACTTCGGACACACTTTGTGGTCCGTGCTGGTATAGCCAATATATTATCGTCTTATAAGCCATCACCCAAAAGCCGCGTCTCTCGCAACATATACTCAACTTAAATTCTCCTCGCGCGTCCAATACAATTACGGGGGCGATTTCTTTTTACCGCCAATGAACGTATCAGCGTTATAGTCCTCCTTTTCCACATCTGCATTGCAAAAAGGAACGCGAAACGTGCTACCTCGCGATATCATTTACGTGTGATTGTATTGCATGCAAAGTGCGCATATAATGGCGACAGAGATTTAATTCCGTGGGAGTTGTTTCGCGCGTTTTCCTGTAACGTTACCCGAAAACTCCAACTGGAGTTTGAGTTTTCTGGACATTTCGCACGGCACGTATTCTATGCGAATTAAATGGGTCACCTGGAGCAAAAAAAAACCCCTCGTTGAACCCGTTCCCTTTTTACGTACCCTCTTTTCTTTCTCTCCTTCTCTATGCGCTCTCGGCAAACATTGTTACCTATTACGGGAGTTAGCATCACCGGTACGTTTCTGCTACCGTAATAAATTAATTCCGTGGAGGCGCGAGCACGGTCCGTCCCGGGGTGAAAAAAAATCCTGGGACTGCCGAGACCGGGGCACGTTGAGAGTAATCGTGGCTGAGGGCGTTAAAAAGCGCCGGATGAGTAAAAGAACGTGTCAGATTCTCCGTCTTTCAGCGCCGACGTTTCTGTGCCGATATATCGCGTTTGCTCTATACACCCCTATTTAAAGGTAATGACGCGTAGGGAATCCTATTGTAATATCGGCATTTCAAGTGTCTCGGTTGTATTGTACTTCAACTTTGAAAATGTTAATGAAAGTTTTTTTCAAAACAACCTGTTCACACAATGTCAACATGAAGATGTTGGCCAAACGAACGATATGAGATCATTAACAATTGTGTGAACAGATTACTTGAAAAGGGTCCAAATCTGGGACCGAAACGTCTTTTTTTTTAAATAAAAACATTGGCCAGTGGAGGCCGTTTTTTAAAAACTACATATCTTTGGTTTTAAACTACTGACTTATTTGTGACTTATTAATAAAAGTATTTGTAACTTTTGTGATATATTATTATTGCTGTGCACCCACACAGGCATACGCGCCGCGCGTGAATTTTAAGTACATATGTAAATGTGAATATTATGTGGGATCAATTATGTAATTCCACATAAAAATTTATTATGACGTAATATCTTCGCAACGAGGTCCGTACTTTAAAAAGTGTCCTTCGCCACAATGCGTCAACGTAATATTAATGTAAAATAATAAAGTTACGCCATAAATTGCGTTAATGGCCGGCGATAGCCGCTAATTATATTGTAACTTAGTAGCGTAATGGACGTGCCAGCCAGATTACGGGGCCGGGTAGGTAAGTTGGCTCATATGGGTAGACGCGGGTCAGACATAATCTCGTACAAGCGCTTTAAAAAGCAGATAAACGCGGGAGCGTTTCATTCTTCTTGCATTCTATCTCTACTTCCTTGCCCGCCTTGGCTCACTGCCGTTATTAATCGTAGGGACGGGGATTACCGCTGGCTGCGCTAATACCAGCAACCAGAAACGACGCTGCTGATGGAGGCGGAAATGGAACGATCGCGGCCGAGACACTCTCGTAGCTGGGACGTCGAGTGCGCGCCTCCGCCGGCACAGCCCTCGAAAGGGTAATCCACTGTCGAAAATACGATCTCGTGCGCCTAGCACGTTATTCCACGTCCGCGGAAATCGTGTTCCCGGGGGTTGTAACTAACGACCGCTCCGTGGGCGCAACGAGCGATTCCGTCGCTGGACGGTTTTGTGCGCGTTAGCATCTTCACAAATTAAATCGGCCAAATTAAGCCGCGCCAAGTAAAAGCGCCTTATTGTCAAGATATCAAACGCACACTCTCGCAACTGCCGGAGAGATATATGGCACGCCTACCGGTCCCTTTTGTGCACCCTAAAATTTTATGCTCGGTAAAAAGAAGTAAACGCTCTCTATTATTAAGAAACAAGTTTCGCTCCGTTGACAAAGTTCCAGTAATATTCGAAACAATTATCGCCCTTATGCTGGAATAATCGTTACCGTTACTTTTAAACAATGACTTTGCGACTTCGCAGTCGCTCCGACAACTTAATACATTTAATCGAAAATTTTGAACAGCATTTAAAGGCAACTGCGAGCGTTTGGTGATTCTCTTGCTTGATTTCGAATCGTAATCAACGAACTTCCGCGAATCAAAGGGGCGCTTAAATAAAATGATACTCCCGGAAGGAGCTTGATATTAGGTTTAAAAATGAATAATCCAAATTTTATCAGCTATATTTCAGATTTGTTTTAAAGGAAAGTAAAACAAATCTGTCAATCAACGTATTCGCCGTTGCTTTCTATAACTTTAAGCCATCTGTCAGGTGATCGGTGGATTCCATCTCGGAAATATGTTGTGTCTTTGGATACGATAAAGTCGTCGAGCCATTTTCGGATCTCGCTCACTGAAGTGCGTATCGGACAAGGCATGTTGCATCGACCGGAACAAGTGGTAGTCGGTAGGAGCGATGTCTGGTGAATGCGCCGGGTGCTGCAAGACGTCCCAGCCAAGACTCATTATGATGTCTTTTGTCGTAGTTGATTTTTGTTGGCTTCACTGAGTTCATGCGAAACCCATTTTCCTTCTTTATGAACCTTTCCCATCTCGTGTTTGGAAGGCGTTTGGAAATAGTTTGTTGCGTTACTCCTAACTGCTCCGCAAGCTCTTTTTGCGCCTGCGCTGAATTCTCAGCGAGCAGTTGCTCCAAATCGTCATTGCCGCATTTCCGAGGACCTCCAATGCGTGGTTTGTCACTCAGACTGAAATCGCCGCTTTTAAACCGTCTAAATCAAAATGCGCACATATCGTACGATACAACACCTTCGCCGAGAAAGGAACAAATCGATTCGCATGCTCTCACAGCATTTTTTCCTTGTTGGACTTCGTAACGAATGCAGTGTCGGATACGCGCCTTATCCGTTGCCATTTTTGACTTTACTAAACTGATTAATTTTTATGATTATGTCGAGCCCTCCGTCATACTAAATATAATTTTAATAGCTATATGTCAACGCTACATAAACCTTAAAAGAGCGAAACAGTTAGATGATTAGAAACTTATTTTCTTAGTCGCTTAAAAAAGTTTGGATTATTCATTTGTACACCTAATATAATATCTTTTTTTTTCGGATTGTTCACCTGGATTTAACACCGTGACATTGGATCTGTGACAACACAACGACAGAATAGCTTCGTAGCGACGGTAAACCACAGAAAAATATGCCAATGGGCTGTCCTGAAAAAGGGCGGATCGGATAAATCCGCAACGTGCTTTTAGTCTCGGCATGCGGATCTCGTCGAGCCCTTCGCGAATAATTCACCTTGATGTGCGGAGAGAGAGAGAGAGCGAGCGGCCGCAATCGAGGCAATAATGCGCTCGTGCTGCGAAAAACGTTACTGGAAGACCGTGACGATTCGCGCTGCGGAAAACACAGTTACGCTGATTGTAATTGCGTTTCGCCGCGACCAAATGAATTGAGCGTCGATTTGCTGCGGCAAAAATTGACGATACGAAATCATTTTCATGATTCCGCCCTGCCTCAAAGAGAGGAGATAATAGGATAGAATTGGCGTTAATAGCCTCGCGATTATAACATCCGCTGCTCGTCGGCTGATACCGTCTCTACTGTCCTTCGTTAGGTTTTTTAGACGATTAAGGAAAATAACGAGGCGGAGGGAAAATAAACCCGTGAAACGCGAAATCTGATTAGTTCCGTGTAATTTAACGCGCCGTGACAAATAAAGTGTCTTCCTCAGATAACGCGAGTCGAAGTCGCGATGGTACATGGAGGAGACACTCGGCTCTTACCTCGCTATTAAACGCGAACCTGAATGTGAAAATGGACTCGGAACGTGAACGCGCAGTAACACGTTATTCTAATATTAATAACTGCCTGATGAAAAGTCGCGACTCATATTTAATAACTCGCCGTTGTTTAGCGACTATAAAACTCGGCGTTAAATCAACACGATTTGTTGACGACCCCCGTCCAATTATTCCATTTTCTCGAATGTCCAAGTTTTTCCGATACTGCAGCATCGGCACGGATGAGATATAATGCGCAAAGTGCGACGAGCTCTCGCAGTCGCGCTTTAAAATGACGAGCAGCCGCGAGTGTCCGGCGTTCTAAAAGCAAACGCGTATAACACGCAGTAAAAACACACCGAAGTGTAATTGGGGGACCAGGGAACTCGAGTATCGAAAGCGCGCGGGATGGCAAAGCGCGCGATAAAACGCGCAAGATGGAAACGGCAGAGTGCGAGTATCATGAGATAAAAATGCGATACCGCGCGTAACGCGAGCGAGAAACGCGCACCCGGCGTTGTAGTAGCGTATCGATTCGTTTGGCACAAAAGTGAGCGCGAATGTGAAAACGCCCCCTCCCCTCCCCCCCCTCCCCCTCGCCGCCCATTTTTATCGTTATAGCCGACCTTAAATAGGTGCGATTCTCCGCGATCCTTTGTTTCCCCGGTTTTTTTTTTATTTCGGCGCGTATCGCGCGAGTGCTTTAAGTGTAAGTTATCTCGATTCCGCTCTCTCACGACAAAGGGGGGACTTTTCTTTCTCAGGGAACGGGACGGACAAAGGCATTTATAATGCACACGCAGATATGTAAACCGTGTACGTATCCCGGTGGATAATTCACAAACTTCCGGAATGCACGCTGCGTACTTTTATATCTCCGGGACCGGCGCGGTCCTCTCTCATCTTGCAAAATCCTTCGACGCAGGCGCGACGCGCGTCGTAAAGTTACACAAGCGTCAGCGATTCGTCGACATAAAGTATTTCCGTCGGAATTATATGTCCGCGAGAAGCTTCATTTTTAACGCCTTAACTCCGGCCGCGTCGCGAACGACGTCGCTAAAAGAGCTTTAACTGTAAAACACCGCGAGTGCCGCGCGGAACGTCGTACATTATTGTCACGCGGTAAGTACTTAGTGCCGGTGACGAAATATCTCGGCGCTCTTACAGCTCCGCGGATACCCTCTTTGCAAGATAAAGAAAGCTAAATTCTAAATAAATCAGTCCTCCATGAACACAAGCAGAGAGCTAAAGAAAATGCATTCCTGGCTAAAGCCCGCGGCGGTACGAAAATGCGTTAAGCCCAGTCTACAGTGAGACAGAAGTTAGAAGACATGAGCGAGTTATGAGCCCGTTATAAGATACTCACAAGTCGGAACGCGGCAATCATAAGAAGATTGCCAAAATCCAATCCTTCTGACTTATAGCTTATATACGTAGCTTATAATCGACCACTCGGAGTCAATTACATGCCCACCATTTTTATCGAGAGCGCCAAGCCACCCAAGACATCTTTTGGGTTATGGTTATATTCCGAAATCTTTATGTGGGAAAAATTTCTGACTGTTGACTTCTGTCTCATTGTAGACCGAGCTTTATATCTCACACGTATTATTTTAGTTACCGCAACTAACGCTGTTACCCTTAATTTTCCTTAGAACCGCAAGGATAAAGAATCACCCGGTCTTTCTCGCTCTTCCTCCGAGGATACAGGTATAATAATGCGAATTCTGAGCAAGAGCCGCCGCGGAAGCCACTTGGCGATTCATTCTTTCCAAGAGCGCGCGCGTCGGGCGAACGCGAGGAGGGTGCGTCGCGTTTTTACGTACAATTGTACAATATTTTTCAAGCGCACCGCAACGCGAAACAACGTGCGACGACAGAGTCGGACTTTTCGTGCCGAGTTCGGTCGTATCGCCCGCCGCGGACAAAGATACATAGGCATCGGGTTTCAAACGGGTTTCGCGCGAGGCCAGAAGGGTTTTCGCCCCCCACGGACAAAAAGGTGGCTAAAAGCATATTCCTGTCGTCCTTGGCTTTAACGTGGCCGCCGATGGTTTTCCTCGCTTATATTTTTATGGCCCGGGGGTACGAACGGCACCCCCGCGGCATCTATTCTCTCCTCTCTCGACCTTTGGCCTCTACATGAGCGCCGCGCGGATGTAGACGCTCGCATGGCTCTCTCTTTATGTACGCACCACCGTGCCAAGGCCGTATACGAAGCGACGATAAACTTGTCGGTTTATGTGAGAACAGTTCCGAAGTTAAAAGAAGCTGCCCGCGTCTTGTAACCAGCGATGTAGCTAGTCGTCGCGCGTGTTTCACGGATGGTCGGGCTTACGAGGGACCTGACCGCATTCACAAGTACGAATCTGCCTTCGTTAACTCGCTGATAGCTCGTCGGCTACTTCGATATTGCCTCGTCACGCAGCACCAGGGTCTTCCGAGTTCTTTCTACTATGAGACGCTTTCTTCTTATAAAACGCAATTAACGAGCTGCGTTATTTCTTTGCATAAATAAAACAAAAAACCTACTTGTCCTGTTCTTTTTTCTCTCTACTTAGCGTCAATATAATTAGAACTTAATAACCTATAATATTCTGATAGAAAGAACGAAGTAGTACGTCCCACGCATACCGCGCGCGCGCGCGCTACTATGTATGCGTGTGTATACATATTTGTATATATATTTACATTTTTTGTTGCATTTTATATTAAATATATTATTACGGTAAATGATATGCTTTTATTGTCACACATTTACTCGCCATTACCGCCAAAGAAACAAAAATCTATACGTTTTCTTCCGTGTGAGAGCCTCTAGAAAATAATATTTACATACACATTGTTCTGGCCTTTACCTCAATTGCGCGTCCACCTCACTGGAGCGGAACTGATTCGGAGGACGGGAAGGTTGATATCGGGATAAAATTATTATGGTCGTTGCAAAGCCATGACTATAATACGAGAAGGTCGCGGTTATGGAAGCTTCAACGTATTTTTGTACAACCCTGTCTGTTCCCCCGTTAAAACGTACACTTGGCCGTAACTAAGGGCAGGGTTATGTCTCCACCTATGGGTATGTGACGGTCATAGTCGTGCCAGTAAATGGCACCCTCAGTTACGTAGAACTGCCTCTGTCCAGGCCGCAACAGCTGGCCGGAGTCCGCAGGATAAACCTTCCCAGGATTCTCACAATTTACCCATTTTCTTTCGCGCCCCGCGCCACGGTTTCTTCCCTTTATTACCGTTTCACGGTTTATGCGCGGCCTCGCCGCCGAAAACGCCTCACTAAACCCGAGCGCGGACCTTTCATCTTCTTTTGTAATAAAGAGAGGTCGGCGGGAGATCTCGGCAAGGTTACGTCGCGGGTTGTCGTGGGAGAGAGAGATTTTTTTTCCCCCGCTAGAATTTCATTTTGCCACGCGCGTCCGAGAAAATTATTTGCCCGCAGCGTAAAATTGATCATTCGACATTTTTTTCTTACGATCCCCGTCTACCCCGATACAGTCGCCGGACGAGTTCTCTCGTTATTGGGGCGATTCATTAGCGTTTCACCTTGGGTGTACGCCGCATTAATGAGCGGCAGGGCACCGGCTTTAGGATAAGAAGTGCCGCGTCGGAGTTTTCCGCAGTGAGATCCCGAAGTGAGCACTCAGCGCGGCGAAGCGCGATTCTCAAAAATCATTTTCCACTGTCCATGTAATATCGTCTCGACTCTCGCAATAAAGAAGCGCGGATTTACAATAAAAGGTAGTACCTCTCGCAATAAAGGAGATTGGATCTGCAATAAAAAAGGATTCAGCGCTCTGCTTCATAATGAAAAGCTCAAAGCGAATTTTCTCCGGTGGAGGCTACAATCGACGGAAAACATTTCCGCGCCTCCGTCTTGGCGTCGACGTCTCGCCTCTCTCTCTCTCTCCCTCTCTCTCTCTCTCTCTCTCTCTCTCTCTCTCTCTGCTATGAAACTCGTATCCCGGAACAAGTAAGGAAGCCCGGCAGCCCGGAGTGATCTTGCCTGGGCAAACTTTCGTCTCTGCCTCACGATGCTCTTAATAAGCCCCATATTGTTCTCCCTTAAATTTTAATAATGCGTCGCGTAATGCGCGACGCGTACACCGTACATACGGTGCGGCTTGGCTGCAATCTGAAAATATTTGTTGCAGCGCAAAGAGTCCCTTCGGGGCGTCTCTCTGTTTATGAAGTTTTATGTCGGCTGGCGGTCGGATAGTGGAGTAACCGAGAGAAAGAGAGGTCGAAAAAAAGGAACGAAAAGGGGGAAAAAATAGAACAGAACCGAGGGAAACAAAAAGGAGAAAGAAAACAGGGGTGAGGGTACGAGCGTTAGGCGACAGGGACTGCAGACGGAGAAAGGAAAGCGAAGGAGGCGATGCGGACGAAAAAGAATGCGAGGAGCGCAACGTAGGAGGCTTTCAGCGTCGTACACGAAGAACAGTTGCCTTGCCGCGACGTATCGAGACTATCGGCGTGTTCCCTCGCGAGGATTCAATCGGGCTGACTTTCATCTAGCCCTCGCCGTAACGTCGGATCATCGAATAGCGGGGCTGTCGAGCCCGATCGCGAAATTAAAGTGGACATCTATCCGCAATCAACGCGATATTAGCACTTCGCATACGTTTCTCGCGCCTGTCATCGTGGGATGGAGGTTGGCATGAAATTTTACATGATTATTTCAGCGAGGAGTGCACGAGTGTACATAAATGGAGTACATAAAAAATGAATAAAGAGAAGTGAAATTGGTTTGAAAAGAGAAGAACAATTTTGTTATTTTACACGTACAAGTTATTTTAGTATGCATGATATCAAAATTGTCCATTCTGGCAAAAAACATTTATATTGAGAAACAAATTCCTATGCTATATTTGCGAAATATTTCATTTGTAAAATACTCGTGTAATTATATTGTATTTATACGAATTAAGTATGACGTGTCTCCGTCAAACACGAAAGGAAAGACATAGCAACGAGATCGGATTTTTTCAATAATTCCTCAAGAATTTGCTCGGTCACACCGGGGAGCGGACAAAAGAATTCTTTCGACCGGTTCCGATGTTCCAATCAAAAGTTTCTTCTTTCCGGCAGTTGCACGCGAAAAGTCCATCACGATGCCAAAATTGAAACGTGACGATATTGACCGCCACGCGTACGAATGTGGCCGAGTTTTTGTTGATTTTACTTGCTGAATTCGATGTGTCAAAACCGAAACGACAGTGGCGAGTAAAGTAGATGTCACGTTCTTATAGAAAATTAAATTATTGCCGACAGACTATTACTTTCAGTTGTCATTATATTGTTAGAAAGTTGTATTATTAAAATATTCTACGAGAGAGAGAGGGGGGGGGGGGGAAAGGGAGGGAGAAATGAACGAATAAAAGAATAATTCAATTATTATTTGTCTATTCGCCTTTTTAAGTACGAATATTATTTTCGTCGCGTATGTTTAATATTTAAATTTGGTATCGTTATTAAGTCTACGTAAAAATAAATGATTATAAATTATCAATGTAAAAAGTCATTAAACTGGCAGCTATAATAAATTCTTGCTTTAAATTACAGCTGCTTAATAATAAGTAATTCCGAAGTTTTGCTCACAGACATAGCAAGTCGATTCTATAAAAAAGGGAATAAAGCTGAAAAAAAGAAAGACGCAAGTCGTAGAGGAAATTGGGACCAATCTTCCGGCTTCGTTTATAATTAAAGCATTAAAAAGAAAAGTGCTGGATAATGACTGACATTGGACAATGGAGGGCAAAAGCCAATAGACGGAACATCGAGGAAATGTCATAATGTATACAAAGTAGTTGAGAGTTGCTATATCTACTCTATTAACGTTTAAATATGTACGAAGAGAAATAATTGAATAAAGCCGGCGAGTGTGATGACATAACACTCAAATTAAGGTGATATTTCTTTGAGCAGAAGTCTTCTCCCCTTCAATTAAAAAGATCATGGGGGGGAAATCATCCATTTGCATGTTTTTAAAAGGCAGAAAAAAAACTGACTCTGAATTATTCTGCACGACTGATATTCAAAACGTCGAGTAGAGGTTGAAACGTTAAGCTGTACCTATTCGCGTCAAGTGAAAGGGAAAGGGAACGTTGAGGCTGATAAGTGGATGGATAGGATAAGATTAAGGAGCGCTTCGAAGGGCTAGCAGAGGTATGAGGTGCAATGAAACGTGAATACGGTTCGATGAAGGTCGGTCGGTGGAATTTCCGCGGGAGTTTGTTACTTTGCTGATAACCAACGACCTAGACTAAAACTTACACACTTGAGCGTGTGGGCGGGAGGATCGTCGGAGCGAGGAAGTGAGACGGAGGGCACGTCGCATTGCGGCTACCGACCGGACAATGCCATACTGGCCAGGGTAACTGTCCTACGGAATTGGTACTGTGGTCTCCTGGAAGCTCCTGCGTGAGTTCCGCAAACTCTGTCGAGGCCGTATACGCGTCAAATAGTTCTCGTTTTAATGATCACGCCGCTAACTCGATAGCGGAAGGGAAACGCCTCTCCCTCTCTCTCTCTCTCTCTCTTTCTCAGCCCGCGCCATACTTCATCCGTACGTTTGCATGCGGTTTGACGGTTCGAACCGACAATGACGATGAACAATAAAAACGCAGCGTGCAACGTTTACTTGAATGTTCCTATTTCTGTTCGATGCATGTAAATTTGCGCCGATCAATTCAACAAAGTTTCGACGATAGATCGTGATTAAGATCTTAAATTTTACCCTCATAAATGCACGTATAACAAAATGAAAAGTCCGTATAAAGACTTCTGATATTAAGTAATATTATCAGAATATACAGTGCCGGCCAAAAGTATATGACCTTAAGGTTTTCTGGGCATGACTTTCGTCGAAGTGCACCGAATGTGCTCAAACTTTTACAGTAGACACCTGATACATCTTGTATACACGAAGGGTAATGAAATTCGACAGAGTACATCTGGATTTTCGAATTTTTCATTCGAGCACTTTGAAATTAGTTATGCTAAAAAAATGGAAAGGTGATATATTATTGGCCGGTACTGTATACACATATGCATAAAATAAGATTGCGTCATTGTTGATCAAATACCAGGATAACAAACTGTAGACAGCGCTACGTGCTGGTGGCGTCATAAATTTTCGGGTAGTCTTAACGACTTCGAGTCAGTGGCTAAACGTGGAAAAATGGCAAGTACCACCGCGCACGGCAGGTACATGAATAATAACCTCGTGACGACGACAGGGCGAGGTAGATTTCGAAAAAAGGCTGAAATCGCGGTGTAAAATGCGTCGCTAAAGGATGGCACTCTTTATCATCGTAATGCCCCACCTCCCCCGGGTAACGAGGTGAGTAAAGGCCGGGTTCGTCGTAGGTAGCGGAAAACGCGACGGCCGACGACTTTAACATTCTCTTTCTTTCACGCACGTTTCGCGCGCTTGTATTATGCAGGCGCGCCGAAGGATACCGTCTTCGTCGTTCGCCCCGGCCGTTTTCCCCGGTAGGCGGCTAGAGGCGGCGAGGATATACGCGTGACCACCAAGAAGATGAGGATTTAACGGTCTTCCTCGCGCCCTCGCTCTCTTGAAAAATCGTAGAGCCATGACGGGCATGCACGCGGCGGGTACGATGCGCTGCGGAAGGATATACCGCTCGTACGAGCCGCGCTTCCGGGCTCCCTCTCTCTCTCTTTTCCTCTTCTCTCGCGTCTACCTGTAAAATTTATCCGACGAGGTGGCACGACGGCGTGGCTTTGTCCACGAGGAATTCCGAATTATGACATCGGGCGAGCATTGTTCTCGGCGCGATGAACGTGCGGACGCGCCGAGAGATTGTGCGACGTCAACCGGATTGCTTTATCTCCAGCGTCTTCTCGAGCGGCGCGGTTTTATTCGAAGAAGAAAAAAAAACGAGAGTATTTTCACTCCCCGGTGCAATCTGTCCGGGATCACGCGGGATGAGTTTCCGAGTGTACGGAAACGCGAAACGCGATCTCTGAAAGTGACGAGCGTTCTCTCGTTCAAATCGCCGGATCCGCCCATATACTCGATTTCACTCGTGCGCGAACATTCGATATATCTCGTTCAGCGCTGGTCTGGTCACCCGACACGTTTTGACTCGATATTTCCGACGCTTGCAAGACCAACGAGTATCGAATTACAAGGTAGCCAATTAATGACACATCGTGTTTTCGCGGCGGGCGCACTGCGCGCTACTGCGTAGCGCTTAGCTTCCGCGCGCGCGACTAATTTGCTTACCGCACTATTGCATATTCACGCGTTCCAACGTACTCTCGTGGAGGAGCGGCGCGACAGGAACTTTTGAATTATGCCCCAGGCACGGAGAATGCCCGTTTAATTAATGAACGAAGGCAGGATGAGCGCGGCGACGGGTTCGAGCCGGCCAACACGGTGAAACGACCACTCGAGTCTCGTTGTCGAATCAGAGGCGCAACGTGTCCGTAAGAATGAGAGCGAAAGGGAAAGAGAGGGGGGAGAGAGGGAGAGAGAGAAAGAGAGGGAGGGAGGGAGAGAGAGATGTCGTTACCCTCAAGAGAATACCAAGGGGTTGCATCGTTGTGAGGGATAAACAACCTTAGGTAAATACCGTTCCATTCGTGGCATCACCCTCTCACTACGCTGCTACCACTTCAGCTCCTTTGTCTCCCGCCAACACCTTCAACTATTGTGGATTATCACCGAATTTCGCACATTGTTACCAACGAATGCGGAAATTTGTCACGTACAATAATTTATCTTTTCGACGCTGTTCTAGATTTCAATTCATTTTCATTTAAAAAAAAATAATCAGATGCTGTTTGTGCCAAAGCCAAATCCGTTTGGAAAATAACGGTAATATCGTTATGATTATTTTTGAAAAAGTTGGGATATGTAAATAATATAGCGAGATTTTAATTGCGCTATGAAATTATTATAGAAAATTATACCGGGGTCAAAAAGAGCACAATAAAATATTAATGTGATATAAACATGTAAACGTGTAAACTTATAATACATGTGGTCTATTAAATTGTATAAAATAATATTCGCATTTGATGCGATGAATATTTGCAAAGTAAACGTGTTTTATTTTATATATATGTTGTATTATTCAGAGACTTATAGAACTAATGGAAAATATAATAAATTATATGCCACATCATTTAATAATAACAATACTAATGGCCGACAAATTTATGCATTGATTTTTGCAAAATGAGCATGCTGGAAGAAGCAAGAATATCATACAACGTGAAGCGAACAACGCTTTTATCCGTAACGTGTATCTAAATTAAAATTAAACTGTTCAACGTTGTTTAATTTGCGGCGAGGATAATTTTCTAAATCCTCATCTAGAGTCATGTGCGCCGCAGTACGGCGTACGAGCGAATAAAAAGGCGTTATAAAATCTGAGTTGCGGGAAGAACTCGCGATCACGAAAGCTCTCTGTATCCTCGAGTGGCACACACGGACGGAAGCGACCGCGCTTCCAGCAGGAAGCTCACTTGCTTATTTAGTCGCTAGGTGAAACATAGTTTCAGCGTCCTCGTAGCCGGGAACATCCACCTGCTCCCACCTCCTAAGATTTACCGTCCACCTTGGTCAGGCGGAGAAACTACTTTCCTGATGTAATATCGCACCGCCACGAGCGCATATTCTCGTTCCGCTATACTGGCCCTGAACATGCTTTGAATAACAAAGTAATATACAAGTTCCGTTTGCTCTTCGTCGCCGAGGTAACGCGGCCAAACTTTAGCAATTACCACCACTTCATTAGTCGTTTTCCCCACCGTCGCGCATATTTACCACGACCTGACGCGGATTCGAAAATTGATCTCTCATCGATCGGGACCGCAAGAAACCGTCGTCTCGAAATCCCCCCCCTCCCCTGGATGATACACGAGCGAGACATCGCGGTGACTCCGGTTCGTACGTAGGGTTTGAATGTAGCACGTAGGGATGATAGTTTGTCGTCCTCATAAATCAACCAAGAGAAAACTCGCGATGATCTTTCGCCCGGCTTTACAGGAACATGATTCGTCACTCTCGAGTAGACGACTTAACTTTTCCCATAGAAGTTCGATCGACCCTACTTAATGTGTTCAGTGATTCAATTCTCGGCGTATAATACACGCACGCTTCTCGTCTCCGTCGTTCCGCCTCATTTTGTCGACATAACGTCCTACATGAAAATCGGGGTCGTTCTGTACTCGATATTAAACAGGAGGAAAATCAAAGGCCGAACATGTGTATTGTCATATTTCATTAAACAATTTCCGCAATCCTTCTTTTTTAAAGCAGACGTAACACGGGAAATTATGTTAATTGCAGCGTGTGACGGCATTCACAAATTTGCATAATTGATGCAACACGGCTTGACGTATTAATTTTCAAAAATAATAATGACAGTATAATTGCAATTATATTTCAGATTTGTACGCAGCAAGGTTGAAAAAACATTTAATAAGATCGTTTTAATTTGTTCGTTAAAATTGAAGACGCTTAACCCTTTGAAGCGTACATTTTTCTATTGAGCCATTTTTTGTGAAACTTTGTACACCAGGGTTTTCGGGGTCGCTGATTACGAATCCGTCATCAGATTTTTATAATTCAAAACGGCGGATTCAAGATGGCGGAATTCAAAACTTGATTATTTCTTAGAATTTACTAATTTTTGGCACTATCCAGAGGTAACGACGCGGACGTGACGAGTCCCTAAGTACTGCAATTAAACGAAAATGCTGAAAAAGTTGAAAATTAAAAAGTTCACGTAGTTTGCATCCGCCATTTTGCGTCGGCCATTTTGAATTTTGAAAATCTGACATCAGATTCGCAATGAGCGACCCCGAAAAGCCCTTTGTACAAAGTTTTCAAGAAATAGACAACTTGGTCAATAATGCATTTTTCCGAAAAAATTGTTACTTTTTTATATTTGTTCATTTATAAAATTTTTTAAATGAATATGAAAAACTACTCAACTTTTTTTATGTTCTTTTATGGCTAAGATACCCCAAAAATGCCAAACACCCTAACCTAAACGCGTTAACTAGAAATTAGATGGCCAAAAAGTAAAAAAGTTGAGGTGGTAACGTGGGTTACCACAATGCTTCAAAGGGTTAAGGACATGTTCAAACAGTGCAAAAAAGAACAGAATTTCTGGCACGCGAAAATATTCAGTTACTTAAATTGCAACCAACCGGCGCGTTTGAAACGTTCATGTTCAAGTAACGCTTGTAATTAGAGCATAGGTTAATACTGGCCGGCGCCGAAAGTAAAATTACATAAATAAATAACGTCCTTCCACGATGAGAACGTAAAGCCCTCGTTATCCGACCAAATAACGTGCGCGCGAAAATATATAACAAACCGACACACGTTCGATAATATCCCCCGACAACAACAACGGCGCGCAATTCAATGACGAACGCCGCGAATTGAGAAAAAAGAAATATTATCGAATGCGGAAATTAGAGCGTCGGTGGCGTTTACGCGGAAAATAAATGATTCGCGGCGCGCGCGAACGAGCCGCCATTCCATTCCTAGATTAAAAACGCGGCCAATGCTTTATTATCCCCGTGGATCGGCGAGAAACCGAGGAGGAGGAAGCCGAGCACCTTTAATGATTTCGCGAGGTACGGCCGGATCTTTATGGCGATAGCGAGGATTGAATAATAACCAGACGAATGGGAGAAAATACCTATCGATAAATCCAATCGCAGATATATCAGCGCTTGACAAACGGAGGGCACGCCCTCACCTTAGGCCTCGTCCAGGTGGGCTTTCTTTTCGCCCTCCGCGCGCGCTTTTGTCTCCTCGTGTTCGCCGTTCTTTACTTCTCCGCCGGCCCCTGCCTCTCCGAAGCTGCGATTTCGCTTCGCCGGTGAAGAATCGCCATCGCCGCCGCATTCCGAGTCGTCGCACGTTCGGAATTAGCTGTTCGACTCGAGTGCACATTGGATCCATGGTCCGTAGGGCGAAGCAAAACGTCGGGGGTGTTCGCGATCGAAGCCTGGCCCTTTGAGTGGTAGGTATGTTCGACTCGAGCGCTCGCTCTTAGATAAAGCGGCGAATCTTAAATGCGACGCACGACGCGCGAAACTGGCGCTGGCGATAATTCGATCAAGTAAATTAGATTCTTCCGATCGGCCCGTGGGGAGTCGCTCGTTCGCCATCTGTCACGCCCAACGTGGCGCTTGACGTACTCTCCAAATATTATAAATTTGCAACGACGTGCGTGTCAGAGACGTAATGCGCGCGGTGACATTGCGAGACTTACCGTCCTTCCGTCTGCTCGTCGCATTTTTTTTTGTTCCGATTGTCGCGTAACGTTAATATCACATTCCAGATAGGGCACACGGTATCAGAGCGCGCGAATGCTTTTGCACAATTACGATTCTCGGAAGATTATTTAACGGCGCTCGCGCCGATCGTTACTTGGTGGTTTCGCGACAATGGTGCGCCGATGAAGACACCCGACGCGGAACGAGCCCTGAAAAGGTGAGCGAATACCGCAGAGAGGTGCGAGAACGCCCGGGCTATTCAGCGGCCTGGATGAAGGCCATCGGCCAGAGCATTGGACAAAGTTCTGGACTCGGGTGTCACGACTTTTCACAGGCTTTTTCTCGCCGCTACATAGCGCGGCGACGCGGTGTCTGTGTACCGAGGAGAAAGAAAAAGGAGGGGAAAGCCGTATTTATCGATTAAATTGCTAATTAACGGCGATCGAACCGGGCGAATATTATCTGACGTTATGATGGCCGGGATTGTCCGACACGTCGCGTATCGCGATTTAATTTACGGCATTACGGCGCCGTTATTTGTCTTCGTATCGCATCCAAATTGCTTCGTGGTTAGGATGCAACGGCAGTCGAACGGCGTAATAATGCGAAATAATAACGGAAAATATAATAATAATAATAAAATGAGCAAACATGCTTTCGGGGGAGGGGGGGGTTCTCGCTTTTCCAGGGATTAAAGCGCGTTATTCGGCAACTCGTCGAAATACGTCATACGCACGCGTTAGTTTCGGCAATTAGCCGAGGTAATCGCGAGGTCTACTCTCGATCAATGATTTCACGACACCAGGGTCCTGCTTCGCTTTATGACTTTGTTAAGCGACCGTCCGGTGCGCGCACGCGTCCTCGCTCGTGGCAACGGAAATAAAACAAAAATCCATTTAGCGGGCTAATGGACGGCGTGAGCTATTAATGCAAATTCACTTTGACCAGATTTCAGGGCGTTGGGGCTGACGTCGGGTCGACACACGCGTGCTAACACGCATGATTAAAGTTGTCGCGCGTGACATAAGCGGCAGAAGTATCGTCGCGCTCGTGCAACGTAAGCGAAACGGTCGCTTAAATATTTTTCATTAAGTTACGGGGAGATTGTTCCCTCCGCCTCACATTATTAAACGTATTATTCTTGAGGGATTTTGAGCGACATTTAATTATATGTCAGTTCGAAAGCTCCACTTTTGTTAAATCCACCCTTGTACGAAGTTTGCGTACAACGTGGATTAATTAAAAATGAATAATTGCGGGCGAAAAATAAATGGCGATTGATGGAACGCATTCCGGAGTCGTCGCTCCGCCGTAATCCACTGATAAATAGATTCTTGTATCGTCCCCCCCCCCCCGACACGAAAACGCGATCGATAAGCGATATTTACGCCCCGCGTAAGTTCAGTGTCCAACGATACAATATAATACGCGTGCTTTCAACTTCATCCCGTTCGTATTCCCAAGGGTGCCGGTTTGCTTTCTGAAGCTGCAACGTCGTTTCACCTCTCCTCCACGTAGCAATTAAGCGCGTCGCTATTGCGCCCACCTCCGCATCGCAGAGCACCGCAACCGACGGCACCCAAGCAATGTGCGTGTCCGGTACTTCGTACATTGTCCAACACGGCCTCGAGTCGAGCACACGTGAACCGAGACCGGAGTGGAGAATTTCAAGGAGATCGAGTTATCCGTTACCGTATCCCGCAGGCGAAATGCAGTTGCGTACAATAACTTCGCTTATTTGTATGTTTACGGTACACTTCCAAGTTCAGTCCGCTTTTCATTAATCTCGTTGTTTAACGAACCACTTCATCAAACAGTGACAATTAACGTTATTATTGTGTGAAATTTATTCGTAAAATCCAAAATAACTCTGCGACTAATAAGAAGGAGAGGCGTTTCATTTGCGACAATATTCGTTGCCGACGCCCGCAACGTTATTTCACACTCGTAACGTTTGGTTCGATTGCAAACATAATTAATCACCGCGCCGTAATTAACTAGAGAATTCCGATATCCACCAGAGACGAAGTTACATTCCGTACGCAACGATAACCACGGTTATCTACGCTGTTTGCAATCATTCGTTACACCCTGTTGAGTGTATAGATATAAGACTGCAGTGATTAACCTCATGGAAGTACAGGGCTACTCGATGCTCTCCTTTATCCCATGTAGCCATTAACCACAGCGCAATAGCGCCACCGCGCTGCTTTAGACCTCCTACCTCGGCTGAAGCTAATCAACGTGCGTATACGACACATTGTGCCTAAACCTAACATTATTTCACGCAAGGTAGACGGATCTGCTTCTAAAGCGGCCGCGAATAATCTCAAAGGGCCCGAATTATATATTACCCTCGTCTGTTCCAGCAACAACTTGAAGACAAGACTCGTGATTCACCGCAGCCCCAAGGAGGATACGAGGGTGCAAGTCACGTCGGATATACGTCGGCGATCAATTAATGTCCGTAATAAACGCGCCGGCGATAGTGTTCGATGATGCTCGCGAATTTGCCAGGCAAATTGCGCCGCTACGTTGTAGCCGGGCGCGTAAAAGAAAACCCATCAGATTCCATATAATTTCGTCGTCGGGCGGATGGAGATTAAACGTAAAACCGGAACAGAGCCGTGTCGTCTCCTGATCGTCCCCGGGGAAGAGTAAGTAGCTAACGTAATCGACACTCTGCCTCCGCGATACACACCGAGGGTGATAATATTTATAGGCGGATGAGACGATGCGTCGCGGGGGATATCGAGCAGATTATAGGCGTCTCGTGTTCCCGCGTCCTTATTCTCTACTCCACTCTACTAAGTTATTATCTTTATATTCTCGTGGATGATAACATTCAACATGAATTACACGATGAGAAACTACTATCCCGTTGAGATAATACGATCTGCCCTGTAACATTGTTGACGATTCTTCACTACGATTATAGAAATCGTCAAATATATTAAATCGTATTCTCGTGATTTTGCAATATTTATGTTGTACGAACTCGGCTTTCGCGATACTTTTTTTGTGATATAATATAATTCGATTTTAATAATTTTACATATATTTTGTCATGTACAAGGTGTTATGTAATACCCGCCTCACCTCTTATTTGCGGATAGAGTGGATTAGACTGAGTCGAAAAGTCGTCTACCATTTTGCAATTGCTAAGACAGCGAGTTTTAATAATTAATAACTCGCGTCAACTATCGCGAAAATTGCAGCGTGGTAAAAGACTTTTCGACTCAGTCTAATCCGCTTTATCCGTAAATAAGAGGTGAGGCGGATATTACATAACACCCTGTGTATATTACGAAGATCTCTTTTATATTCACGTAATTGAAATTTATATCCATAATAAAAACATTTATTAAGTAGCAATTGGATCTTTATGTCAGGGGTTCTTTATTATTGGAGGAATTTCGTCATTCAATCTAATAATAGACATGAAAAATAATTTAACTTCCTCCCGTCGTAATACGAGACAGGACAACAATCGTTCATCGACGTCGGGATTTTCGGTATACGAAATTTGAACGGGAGGGATGCGAGGGTAAAGTAAGTCCCTTCTAAGGGACTCGCGGTAATCTCCTGTTATTGTCCCTCATGATAACGATATTACTGGTACACGCAGGTTCCCCTCCCGATTTCGCGAATCTTAACGCCCCACTTTCTTCCCGTCCACCCCCTCTACAGAAAACTCATTTCCTCAGCGTGCCTTTGGAGGGGCGGGAAGGGGGTTCCTGGCGCGAACGAATAACGCAGTTTCGTCACGTAACGATTCCCCGCCTTGAAAAGCCAACAAACTTTAAGACGAACGGAACTGTCATCTCCACACCGGACATGACAAACTCCCGACCGTTCCTGTCTTGTATCCTCCCGTTCCTTTGTATTGTCGCGTCCCTTCGCAGCCCCGCGGCAGCCCCTCGTCATCACGGCGACTTCCCTTTACACGTCATGGTAAAGAAAGGGACGTTACGAACAGGGCTTCCCTTCATTTTATTCCCACATCCTGCGTTTACGTTGCACGTGCTTGCGTAATTCTATTATTTTAATGTTTCTTATTGACGGATATTTCAATATCCGAGAAAAGTGTTCTCTCTATCAATGTCTTCTCTTCGCATTATACAGTACGACCATTGTCTCCATCGCAAACTCTCCACGAGGTTCTCCATGCGTGAATATTTAGAATGCAATTTAGATATATTGATAAAAGATTAAGCACAATGTTGGCGCAACGATATTACTCGAGGATGACACTCGACGTTTCGCACGATTTCACGAGTGCCTCTCTCTGCTCTCCCCCCTCCCCCCTCTCTCTCTCTCTCACTCCGCGCGTTTAATAATTTACCGCGTAACCGATCACGTTCTGCCGCAGCGAGGATGCAGAGGCTCGATCACCTGGTGCTCACGCGATAGAATTAGATTCGTCAGAAATAAAAGAAATTGCGCGACACACGAAACTGTCATCTCCATTTCGTACGTGACAGGCTTCGCTTCTTTTCCGCTTTTCTGAACCACGCCAACCATCTTGCCCTCCCCGTCGCCCACTGTCTATCCCCCTCATCCCTGTCACCTTCACTCCGCGCTCGCTCGTCCCTCAAGACCGATCCGGCCATCGTGCTCGCGTTCCCTGACCCTACCTCGAAGCTCGCCATTTCTCTTTTATATTGTCTACTGTTCGCTCCTTGCATATTAAAGCGGTGTCACGCCGGCGAAACGGAAAAGTCTGGAGAAGGAAGAGGTGCGCGAGTTGGGCAGCCGCGCGACGCGAGGGCGGAGGACGCGCGGAAAGGAGACTAGAGGGCTCATCGTAATAAAAATGAAGCGAAAAAGGGAGAGAAACCAAGTATGGCGAGTAGGGTGAGTCGAAATAGAGTGGCGGAAGGGGATAGGACGCCCGAAGGAGAAGGCTGGAGAGCTGCGAGCTCGTAACTTTTGTAATTGAGTTTAGTCATCCTGCCTTCTCTATGCTTTCTCCTTCACTTCACCCCTCCCTCTCTTTCTCTCTTCGCTCCCCTCTCGCTCCCTCGCTCTATCTCCTTTGCTCGCTCATCGCACTGCCTCTCGTGACTTTTCCTCTTTCTATCTGACGGATCGTACACCGGAACCTCCATCACTGCGATGCCATCCGTTCGCCTATCTTCCACCCACTCGCGCCGTCCATCGAGAGCGCCTTCCGCGTTTTTACCTCGGCGCTCAGAGCTCGCAGGTAATATCGTCGAAGCGAAAACTGTTAGCGAAAATGCGATGACGCCGAGAGAGAACACAAGTCCGCGCGCGAGTTCTTTCAAACTGCTAGATGTACGTCGCAGAGACGTAATACGCTCGCTATTTGTATATAGTAGGCAAGGCTGCGAGAGTAGCTCTTGGAAAGAGAGCATACGAAATCTCGCATTAAAGACTTTCCAGAGGAAATTGGAACGAGGAAATCCACGCGGTTTTGCAATCGACATCTCGTACGACTGTCGACTCTAATTTATTGAAAGGAGGACGTCATTTTTAGCCAGTTACAAGCCAAGTGATTCAAAACGTATAGATGTAAAATAATGTACGAGTAAATACATCTCCGTGCGATACTTATGTATGCAGTTTTTAAATTTCACCTAGATTGTCCCTTGTGCATACGAGGCTTTTATTTTACTCACACACAAGTTAGTCCAAATACCTATTATAATACGCTCCCGCGGGACAAAAGTTTCAGGCGGGTACAAAAAAAAATATCGGATTTTATTTCAAACTCGATATTTGTTGCAATTTAAAAATAGGATTTAAAAATTCGTGAAAAACAATCTTTACAGTTTTACGAAAATTCAGAAACAGTTGTTGTTTGGTTACAGAGGAACTTCTATGACGGTATAAATAAATTGTTAATACTCGGCACAAACTATTGCATATAGAACCGTTGTACGTAAGGATTATTTGTCACACGCAATATCTCTCTGATGAATTACAAATAGCCTTCAATAGGATCATAGAGCACTCGCTGTTTCTAGGTACGCGGAATCGAAAAACGTATTCTACACGTCTACGCGAGAGACTGTAAACCCTTCGGGGCGCGCGCGCGGGGGCAGTTAATTAAATTAAATCAGTCGTGCGAGGTAATGGCGAATGCCGGACGCCGTCGGCGGCCTTTGTTCGTCCGTATTAAATGGTGCCAAGTGGAAATGGAAATCAATATTTTCCCGGAGCACGGTCACACAAGCGACGTGATAATCCGCGATTTTCGCACGGCGCGGCGGGGCGCATCCCCCGGTTGAAATCCGCGTGCGAGAAAATTTACGGAGATTTTTCAGCGCCGAAAGATTGGCTCGTACGTACCTGCGGTGCGACCCCGGGACACGGGCTTGAATACGTGCGAGATACGCGGGACGGGAGCGTGGAAAGAGAGAGAGAGAGGGAGAGAGAGGGCACGGTGGAGGATCTGGTATTCGCGGCGAGAAGAAGGCATTACTTCCTGGGAAGATAGTCGGTACCCGCGGGACCTCGTAAATCGTTGCGCTGGTCCGAGAAACTTCAAACCTAGAGCGGATACCTTCGACTCCCGGGCAATATCGAGTGCCAGAAGCGAGCTCGCGGATTCTACGAGCTGACACACTTCATATTTCACGTACGTAATATTTTTCACGCGATCCGCACGGAGGAGCATTAAGTAAAACCGTTATTTCCTTTCCGCGCGGGGCCGCGCCGTGCCCCATCGCGATTTCGCGTCAGCCGAAACGAGCCGTCCCCGAAAGAATAAACATTCGATATTCGCACTTGCGTTATATTGTTATTCAATTATCGTTATTACTGTTGCGGAAGGTGAGCGATTTAACGCGTCATTTTACGCACACGGCCGTTAATATTTAATTACATTATAACATATCAATTCTCGTGAAATGCCGGGCACTTTGTAATTAATTAAAATATTAACAAATGGCCGTCTGGGTGTCATAATGAACCGCGAACCACGCCGCAATCGCAATTTCATGGCGTCGTAAACTGCAGATATTTTAAAAATTCAATTGCAGAGACTCGTATCGTTAAAGTGGAAAACTACCCGGGGCTTTCTTTTATTTACTTTATTTGCTCGGCGGACCCGACCTGCGCGACGGCCACCGGGTACAAGTAATAAACGTGATTCTTAAAGACCGAAATAAATGTACCGTTGTACATCGGGAGGAATTGCGCAGAGATATATATGTAGAAAGAGAGAGGGGGGGAGGGCCGTTATATATAAAAATAGATATAAATATGTACCCGATGGCCGACGAGTTTCGATCACGACAGTTTGTTCGATAAAAGCCGTTATTGTCACCGACATCACTCCTCTATTACCGGCTCACACGGAACACTCGAGTCTTCCTCGGTGGAAATTTATGGCCGAACTTTAAGCCCCTCCTCTAAGGACGATCAACCGCATCCAGTGTCAACGATGGATATAAGCGCCGTTCGCCACCCTACCTAGTCCTGCTACCAACCCACCCCCGTCAGGAATTCCAGATTTTTCTTGCGCGTCGCGGCCCGTTAAGAAAGCCGAGCCGACGTTTTATCGCGTTATACATCCCGGACGCTGGGACGTGGTAGGTCGGAACGATGTTTTATTACCCGCCTTGCTACCCCTACGTTCACCCTTCCGCGCCGTTACGTCTTTCTTTTACTTGGAATTTTATGATTCGATTTTATGATCGAAACGCCGCCGAGATTTTGACCGTTTGTACACCGTGTCAGAACGACGTGTCGTATCCTTCCTGCGTAACCCTCTTTTTTCGCGTCGCGCCAAGTTTCGGATGACGGGGATTTATGTGCGACACAATCGTAACGTGAGAAGGTCCAGCACGCGTACGATAGTACCCAAGTACCTCTCGCGGAGAAACTTTCTGACTCGTGTTTCATCGACGCGACCCAAAGTAGAAGAAGCTTTAGCGCGATCAAAGATATAGGTATCTAAGAAGGATAGAATAAATATTTGAACAAGGCGCTTTAGCAAGAGATTTCGGAGATTTCATTTGTGCAAAGAGGAAGAATAATCTCTCTCTTAGCCCACTGATATCTGAACTAGTACACTGACCGAAAAAAATGCTTCCAGTTACCGCAATCTCATCATAATTTGTAGTCATTTTAGGAGCCAACCACATTTTTATAGCTCTTCCAACTACGTAAGTCATGCTTGACCTAGCAATGTACTACAGTTTTCATAGACACAATATTGGTCCATGTAACTTATGATATGGTTGTCATAAACCAAGACGAGCTTTTAATTTGATAAGGTGTACTATAAATATTGCAATAACAACCACAAGTAAAATTTCACATAACTATATGTAATAGTAATAATCGTATTTATATTGCAAGTAATAGTCCCCGCTTTTTATTAACACATTGCGTTCACTATGTTCATTGGTTACAATTCCATTTTATAGTGTTCTTTAAATAGTTGGCATCACTGTGTCTATATGGTTGCTATTGCTAATATTATAGTAATAATTACTATAGAAATTATATTCCTGACTATAATTACTTTACTATGCAATTATAGTACTGCATATTTTTCTGTCAGTGTATAAGCTAATGATGAAAACTGAAATTCTAACATCGAAATTGTTAAAAGGAGCTGCCCGTTGTTATTTATAAATCGCCGCACTTTTCCATCAAGTTTTACGCCTTTCACCTTTCCCCTTTTGCATATTCACTGTCACACGTGCCGATGATTTCACCGACTAAGGGGTAGTCTTCCAGGGAACGCCTGATGTACCGTCGTCGTGGCTGTCGTTTCACACCAAAGGTGATGGATATACATAGTTACGTGGGTACCTAATGGCTCTCCGGAGAGTTTTCAGTCTCTCACATGTGCCTCCGGGCGGCGATCTTGCCGCTAAAGACTTGCTCGTAACGTACTTCGATCCGACGCTCCTCGCGCCACGAGCGAGGTCGATTCCGCTGCGGGCGAGATCGATCGCGAGTCGTACGTTCGAGACACCGGCGGATTGATTCGTTGCAGCGATCCGGCTCTCGCCGAGCGAAATGCGGAACGGAGCTCGTGAGGAAGATCGGCGTTGCGGCACCCGACGATACAAGGAAAAGGAAACCGAAACACCTTTGACGAAATCACGTCAGTCAAGGAGGAGGAGTGTTTTCTTGGCGGGCAAACAGCGCTAAAGTTCCGCGCGCGAGAGGAAATTCCCGTCCGGGGGTTCTCGATCGGATCGATTGGCCCGGGTATGCGACGTGATGCCGGTTATAGCCGTAATTCGAAGGTTTACAGCTCGTTCGAACGGGGCTCGTCTTGCTGACCTGATTTTTATTGAACGGAGCGAGCACAACTAATTGTAAGTAGCACCGGCCACGTCGATTCGGGGGAGAAATTGGTACATTGTAACGCCGATAACAAATAGAAAAGGAATTGGCCGGCGACCTGGTTTTCGCGCGGGCTTGTGCTCGGGCTTCCCCCGACGAGAAGTAAGAAGTCTGACATTTGACACATTGCGCCGGTAAAATAAAAGTATACTTCGTACTTACATCTTCCTTTAATGTACCATTGTTTGTATCGCCGCACCACGATATCTGTCAATCCGGTCGCAATGTCCGGCCGGTTAATGCGATCGTCGTCCCTATTATTTTTATGAAATGTCATCTTGCGAAAATTGTGATGTCTTTTAATAGCCTCGTAGATCTTTGTATGACATTTCAAAGGGGAAAAAAAGGAACTCCGCCGGAAGGATCGATAGTACGTGTAACGAGCGTCGGTTCGACGAATAATCGGCTACCGGAAATCGGCTTAGGGTAATAGGTACTTTCCAACGACGTTGTGAGGAGCGATTCAGCGGAATCGGTCGTTGAAGGTAAAAACGATCATCACAGGCAGGTCGTCAAATGTATTCAGCGTCGCGGAGACGATTCCCTCCTCACGAACGAAGGGTCGCGACTTTTATCTGATCCGCCATAAAGCTGCCATCGACGACTACCCCAAGGACGGAACGCCGTTTGAAATTTCGCCGTTTACACCATCGCGCTGCGCCGTATCTGCCGCCCCTGCTTTACAATCACTACCATTAAAGGCTCGTATATCAAGCAGCTTATCCCCTCATACGCGTTTCGCGCGAGAGGAACCTAATATCGTCGATTCTTCCTCGGTGCTCCTAAATCATCGCGCGATTCACCGTGCGAGGGTTTAACCTAACCCGCGAGAATAAATCTGTCTTCGCTATCAACAGACTCTCAGCTCGGAAGAATTACCCGTTCAGTGAAATTCTTAATTCATTATTTCCCGCCGGCGAGTGCGCGATAATTTTCGCAATTGTTTTAACTTCGATTAATCGTTTCTCGGGGGAAGCGAAAGAAAATTAATCGACGATATGAGATTAAGGGAGGCGAAACGATTCCAGACAATTCAATAGAAATACAGATAATGTCGCGCGAGCGAAATATATCAGAGGGGAAAGCAATTCGAGGCTCGCGACAAAAACTGCCATTAACATCCGCCACGGGGGAGAATTGCTGTTTTGCAGCCCCCGCGTATCGTCACTTTCCCGCATGCAGACGCTACCATTAAATGCTCATAAATCAATGCACCTTAAGCCACCTTATTGCGTCGCGCTTCCTGCAGAAGGCTCAGCAAATTCTATACGTCGGCCATTCCCCCCCTCCACTCAATTTTTTCGTCTCGCGTCTCTCACTATCGAAAACTATCCTGGCACGTGTGCCCTGCGCGCGCGGTAATCGTTCTTATATCGCCTCATAGCTCGCATAAAGTGTCTTAAAAGACTGTAAGTACATCGGCGCGAACATTGTACGATAGAACGACGCACTTTCTATAAAAAAAAAGACATTATTGCGGATAACGCGTCTACCGCTATAGAGACATTACAATTCACCAGGTCAACTTTACCCCAAAGACAACCATAACGTATCTTTAAAAATATCGATCAGCGTTCATGCCGGTGGACGGAGGATGATGGAATTTTCATCCCGTAATATTTTACGACGCGCATTATACTTTCACGCTGATAATGATAGCGTAATGCTTACATAGCGATTGTAATCGCGACGCGCAGTAGTTTCTCTTATCGTTTTAAGTATTTAATTATATACTTTGGAAATTATGGTACGTTGTAAATATTGTAGAATTAAAAATAATCGTCACAGGCGTGCGAAATTTACGCCCACATATTTGTCCAGAATAAACGTGCCATATCTCATAAATTATTAATTGTTATTTCCCTCTCTGAGCTGAAATTGTTCCTACTGAATATAATCGTAATGTTCCATTCAAGTTCGACAAGGAAGACATTTAACGACGTCTGTATAGGGACTATCAAGTGGTCGACTGCACTACCGAGATTACAAGTGTACAGTGCCGTATTCGTACGCCATGAACAGTAGAAGCGAAGTCCCTCTGCCTTGAGTACCCGACGTACCTGCTGGTACCGTAATCTGACGAGGCACCGACCGCGAAGTGAGAGAACCGTTGGTCCATTTCGAACGTACATTGCGTCTCGGAGTCGTAATTTGCAAGTCCGGACGCGGTTCTAACTGGGCCAAAACTCCATCCCGCCAAGTTTAAGCGAGCTTACGCTTTAAAGCTTATGTTTGTTTAAGGAGTTGGCGTGTTGCCGTCGCCGAATACGCAGCTACGTATCTACGTCTCCATGGCGGTGGTGTAAGTTAGCGCGCTCAAGATCAACACCCACCAAAAATAGAGTCCTTAATTACGAATCAAACTTCAATCTCGCGCGGTTGCAAATTCGAGCTGGGAATTTTCCAATATGATTCAAAAAAGTTCCTTAAAAAATTTATACGTTTTCATTATATACATATGTGCGCAAAATGATTTAAATATTTAACCTGTGGTACACGAGCATATTGTACATTAAGATAAATGTCATCAGAAATATAAAAACTACGGAGAAAAAGAGGGATAGAAATAATGTCTATTTCCAACCCACGATCTTTTCTATGGGAATCCAAGCTGATGGCAATGTTGAAAGTTGCACAGATATATGCGGTAATCGAGCTTCTTTTTGACGTTATCTTCCGAGTGAGCGAAATGAAAATGGTTTTAGCAGTAAACTGGAAGCTGCGACGCAACGCGAGATAGAAAAGCCGGGGGGGAATCAGCGACGACGTTGGTCTTTATGAAAATCAACGATCTGTGTTTGCCTGCCTAGCCGCGGTATATTCCCGGATTACGAGTGTATGCGAACTTAAACGGCTGTACAAGTGTATTGTTATGCCGTGCCAGCGTCTCGCGTCAGAAAGTCATCGCAAGAGAGGAGAGAAGGGAAAAGAAAAGAGGCGTGTCGTCTTATTTCGTTTGGCCTCGCTCCCAACCCGCTCCCGTCCAGTTACGTCACGATGGGGTTTCCAGTTGAGATATCATTGCGAAAATAATATATCACGTGTAGAAACGTATGAAGAAACGTATCGAGTGTGCATGTACAAAGGATGTCACAATAAACCGCGACATGTATTCGATTCCTCTGACAGCTGAAAAAAGCGCAGAGCAAGATGCAATTTTCTTTTCTGTTTTGATTAGTGTACTAAATTAGAAAAATCAAGTTCTCGTTACGATCTACTGTGCAAAAACTATTTAGCTTCAATGATATGTAGTTTTTCAAAAACGACCTACACTGGCTAATGTTTTTATTTAAAAAAACAAACGACGTTTCGGTCCCGGATTTGGACCCTTTTCAAGTAATCTGCAAACGTACATAACTTAATACTAAATATTTCTTAAAAAAATATACAAATTAACAATGCAACTTTGATTGACTCTCTTGCTTGTACACAGCTTATTAACATAATGATGTTGGCCAAACGAACGATATGAGTTCAATAACAATTGTGTGAAAAGGTATACCTAGATTTGCAATTTACTTTCGCTATAATTATTTTCGCTATATTTTTTAAAGAAATATTTAGTGTTATGTATGTACGTTTGCAGATTACTTGAAAAGGGACCGAAACGTCGTTTTTTTTTTAAAATAAAAACATTGGCCAGTGTAGGTCGTTTTTGAAAAACTACATATTATTGGTTTTATATTACTGGCGATATTAAATCTATTTGTGAGAGAGAGTTATTTTATTTTATTTTGAATTTTATTAATAGGGATATTAATAGGGGATAATATGTTAAAATTGCATGAAACATATGATATATATATGCAATATTAATTTCATTAATTCTGTTAATTAATGTAGTAATTAATCAATATAATAAACATTGTGTTTTATGAATTTTAATTGTATTTAAATTCCAAAAGCCGTGAAAGAATTCTGAAAAATACCTCAGGATCAATCCGCGAGATTTTCAAATCTTTCTCTAATACAGCGCGAGCCTTTTGTCC
Organism: Vollenhovia emeryi; assembly: GCF_000949405.1. NCBI lineage: Eukaryota > Metazoa > Arthropoda > Insecta > Hymenoptera > Formicidae > Vollenhovia > Vollenhovia emeryi. The sequence continues at coordinate 846,824 of NW_011967226.1, read as the reverse complement.
CGTTTAAGAAGCAATTTACCCATGCGCGAGGAAAATTTCAACTATACCGCGACGACTGTATACAATGTAACAATAATACTCTCTGCGAGCTAAGAAATGCGAGCTAAAAATTTTTTTTAGTCCCACGTCGCGAGCGATGCAAGGATCATTCTCTCTGAAATTTAGCAAACTGATATTCCTTTTTGGTTTCAACGCGCAAAATGTTTCGCGGCTGCTTCGTCCGATGCTCGTGTCAGAACTCGCCGAGAAAACCACCGGGGAGAAGAAGGAGGGCAAAAGAACGCCGTGTTACTTCGGCCGAGGGGGGGGGGGGGGGAAGGGGGCCCTGGCTCCCGACACGCTGATTCGACCCAGCGCAGCGTGGCACGTCACGATGGGATTTCCGGCCGAGATATTCCCGTGGAAATAAAATAACACCGGCGCTCCGGCCGTATATTCATAACTGTCGACAGCCCCCGACCTTGCGCAAACGTTTGCGGCTCGAGTCGCGGAATTAAAATATCGCAAGGAATTTTTAATCTTTTATCTATATAAGCGTGTGTACACGTCCACCTTGGAGAAGTATTAAGAAATCTGCACTGATTAGTTAATTTATGGTATTGCTTTTACAGTAAATTCGCAGATAGGAATAGCGAGTCTACAGGCTTGCACTTGAGTTTATTGGTAACTTCAGAGCAGCAATTCAGCTCCAGCTTGGCTTAAGGGTTAAGGAAGGATGGATTTCCTGCACATATCGAGTAGCTGTGCGTTTGTCACGATATCGCGTGTCGTGCTTTGGGATTTAATCCTACCGTACGTCGTAGACGCGCGCATGCACGTGTGCAGGAGTTACGTTCTAAGTGAATCCGCGAAACGATATCCCGCCGAAGGAAGCCCTTCTGGGGAGATCGAACAATACCTCGCGGTCGAGTAAGCGCGGGGCGCAATGCTCTACGAAATAAGGAGGCGATTCTTTTGTGTACCGAAGATCCCCCGTTCTTTGAGCGACCGAACGTATCCCGGGTAACCTGAATAAATCGCGGATTTCAGGAGCAATAAACCCGATCCTTTCCCGGTCATCGATGTCTCGATCGTTCTTGACTCGTCGAAAGTCCTCTCTTTCTGCAGGTAGCGCGGATTATCATAGAAAGGAGAACTAGCAAGATTTTAACATTTCGGTTGTATGCCTGGGCTTTCGTAAATACGTAAATCGGAATAATGCGCGCGAATTTCGACGAATAAACGTCGGGTCCAAGTCTTCTCCGTGACGGTGCGATAAAAGTCAGCGATTCGATAAATGCGAGAACTTTTCGCCCTCTACCGCGGGTCTGTGCGAAAGTATAAATGGAGCGCGATGTGGTAATACGGATACAATTTGGCGATTGAAAAAGATGGCGCGGATAGGTGTGTCTATTCGCTTGCTGAATAGGCAAGAGTATCGAGTTTCGCGGTCCGCCGAGCCAAACTGTTTGTTATAAAATCTTTCTGCATCATCCGTCGATCTCCCGCGCGCGTGAAGGATGATGCGCGTTTTGTATCCCACGTGAATTACATGGGCGCGCGATGGAGTTCCCCGTTCGGCCAGGAGGAAAAGCCCCTTCGACGCGGTAGTGCTTTCACGTAGGAACGCCTTTTCATTCCCGCAATTTACATCCATTTGTACCGAGAAGACGCGGCCGATACACCTGGCTCGCGCTAACAGCGGCTGAAAGCACTCGTCTAGACCTACTCGGAGCATCCCGCGGATATATAGGTCGCGTTCGAACGCGCGGGAAGGTGCCGAATGAAAAGAATCGCTCCTTTGTCATAGCCGGGATATATAGTCATGGCAATAACACGGCCAAGTAAGGCGAAGCGAGGGGGGGGGGGCCGGGAGATCCGCTACTGTTGGATAATATTGTCGCGTTCTGGCCCCGTCCTTTTACGAGCCAATTTACAGCCTGCAGAAGGGGCAAATGAACTCAGCACTTTTGCTTGATTGCGACGAGTAAGCAGTCACTTTGGCGCTATTAATTTTGCAAGTGACGTGAGCGTTTCCTTCTTTTTTTCCCCCCTCCCTTCAGCATGCAGACGCATGCGAGTGTCGAATGCCATTTGCGAAACGCTCGCAAATAGAGTCCGTCGCGGACCGGCGAAAAGTAAGAATATTAAAAATATCGAGCGCCAACTGCGGACTTGTAAATAATGGTCCGAGTGATTAACGTCAAAGGACAGAACGATACTAATCTTAATAAATGCAGAACATCATTGTTACTCGACCGAGCGCTGCGACGTCGGGTGGTAAGAAACAATTTCCTTTGTTGAAACGAATGTTACGAGACTACGTCTGATGAAGAGATATAAGGGGGCGAACGAGAGGCGGAGGGGACGAAGAAAACAAGGAGGGAGATAAAAAGTTTCTCTATCACAAGATAACGTTGTCGGGCTCCGACGTCATCTTTTATGTCCCAATTTACGCCTCGGGGAGAAGAGAAGGTGGCGGACAGGGTACCTTCTCGTCGTGTTTCGAAGGGGGTGAGGCTGCTTAGATATAAGATGAAAGAGGCTCGCGCAGAAAGAGGGTGCTCCAAGGCAGAAATAGAGGAGGTATCTTGCTTCCGGCGTCCCTTACCTATGAAGTTTGATTATGTTTTTAGGACGCGGAGAAGAAGCGGATCAAATTTCGCAGCCACTCAACCCGGCCTCGGTGTCCGAGCACGATCTCCTTCCGTCCGAAGTATATAACCCAATCCCTTCTTACAGCCACGTTTCCCGGCACACAACTCCGTGTTCTCTCTGGTCGGGCAAATTAAGCGTATAAACGCGTAGCCCCACACTTGTACGTTACATCGCGATGCACGTTCGGCGACGATCCAGGAGAGTCACGAACGACGATCGCCGCCCTCCGACTCTGTCCGCCGTTTCGTCGCGCGACGACAGACGAGACTCGCTTTCGTCCGTGCCGCGCGGAATTTTCAACGCCCGCGCGAATCGGTAGCGCTTGCGTCGGCGCAAATTTCCGCACGCATTTCGTTTCGCTACAAAAGCTTCAAATTACAAAACAAAACGGCGTTAACATCCGTCCGAATTAATGATCGTGGAAAACCGATGATGACAGGGGACGGGCGTATCAATGGAAAGCCCCCGTGTCAAGCTGCTATGACGAGGTAGAGCTCGAAAACATTTTATGCGATATACGCTGCGGCCAGGAGTCCGCTCCGCATTGTTGGCCCTGTCAACTGCACACACCTACCTACGCACAGTCAGGGCGGACATACGTACACGCCTGTGTGCACGAGCAAACTATCCGCCTGACCCCAACTGGATTAGGCTCGGACGTGCGCTTACACACACATACGCGCGCGCGCGCGCACGCACATACACGTGTACCGGGCCACACGCGCGAGGGATAGTCCTATATAGCCGATTGATCGCCGATAAAATCTCCCCTCCCCCCCGCCGTCCCCCTCGCCGTCTTCCCATCGGTCGACGTCAAAATCCCTCAGGTTCCCGGGGGCTAGCAGTAATTTCTCGTCGCGACTTCTTTTTCCCTCCGTCCTACACGCGCGTGAGATGTACTGACGATACCAGATTAATCTCTCAGCGGGCGCGACGTGGTGTGCCAAGAAGCCTCGGTCTTAGTGTTACGTACGGCAAGACTGACGAGGATCCTGTTAATCTTGTTTCGCGACCGCGCGGCATGAAGTAATTTCGGCGCGATATCTCGCGGTTATTGCGAAATGTAAATTCGGACATTCGCAGTTTCTCGCGAAAACGGCTCTGTAATTGCGATATGATCGATATCGCTGTACGCGCGAGCCGTTTTACAATTGCGATACGTTTTAAGCGCCGCCGAGTGCTGAGCGTGGCACGGTGTAAATTGAATTTTATCTACGGGTATCGGTAACACACCCATCCGAAAAATGTCCGTTACCCCCGCAAAGATCTCTCCATGGGAACCGAATCATCTCGCGCAATTTAAATTTAAATGGTATGCGAATTAGGCGCCGAGTGCATCGGGTTACCAGCGATCGCGCGTAGACTGCGGAAAACGTTTCACGGGCACGCTAGAATTCCCTCCACGAAATAGATCTTTAATTGGATCCTAAGTCAGAGGCAGTATCGCCCTATTTAACGTAATGTGCGTCGAAGCGTGACCAACGACGATCAGTAGGTTCGTCCCCGAGAACGCTACTTCGCGTGCTGATCGCATTAACTCCGGCGTGGCCCTGCCCCGGGGGCACGTTTGCCGCATAGCCAATATCAAGCAGCCCCGGTACGTGCGGGGGTACACAGCCCCTGGCAAATAATCGGGAGAATACGCCGAGTATTCTCGCGCCACCGGTTAAAACTCCCACTGCGCATGCTAATGCGTTACATCGTGAAGCGGGGTATCCTGTCGTTTGGCTATTTTGCACCGATTTTCGCTAAATTCAATTTTTCTCCGTTTCCGTGCACTCCGGGAGATAAGAAAAAGGTCTCTACGTGCCGCGGCGACGCGACAAATTACTATTGCGCCCGAAAGCGCGAAAGGAAACACAGTTAACTGTAACGTGAAAGGAATTCGGACGCGGGTATTAATGGCTGGTAATCGGCGTCTACGAGCGACCAGATTTCCATTATAATTACAGCACCGGGATGATAATATCGATCTCATTATTTCGACATCGCCGCTGCGATATAGCGAATATACAGCGCGTATATACGGGGCCGAAATATTACCGAAAACCCGTCATTAAATAGCATTTTCAACGAGATAATTGAGGCTCGCAGAGAACGAACGAATCTCATTAGCTAATTTACTCTGGATGGCACTCTTCGGATATTAATGATAAACGCGCCATGAGCGACTTATCGTTCATTTAATTCTCGCGCCCGAGTTCTCGCTCGAATAAGCTCTCTCCCTCCTCTCCTCCTCCCCCCCCCCCCGTAAGCTTTTTCACCTTAACGATGCGTGTTTCGTTTCGAACAACGGGGACTATGCGCTATCCTACTCGGCTGCTCGAGATAGCAGGACGAAAGTCGGGCTAATTTTGAATAATGAGCGTATATTAAATTCAACCTGAATAACGCCAGGAGTGCAGCGTGGTGTTTGTGACGAGTTGCCAGCTACTCTTTACCGAGATATACTCGAGCTGTTGCAATCTTTAGAACGGGCGCTTCGCGTTGGGGGACGAGTCTTTAACTGGCTTTAATCAAGTGAAAACTTCTCGGAATGCTCAACATTGCGTTCCACATCTTCCGACGCTTTCGACCGGGCACAATAACAACTATCGCAACGCGCGCGATGATTAACTGCGATGCTAACAGTAATAATTAACATATCTTTAGCTCACGGTTGATGAAATCGTGAGCGGACACCGAGAAAGGTATCGTGGAAGTCAGAAATTTCGTTGTACAGTATGTCTTCACGTCAACGTTGGAAAACAGAATACAGTATGTTTAAAAATATGTTTGGAGCCAAAATTCACTAAAAAATATAGTGAGATTACAGTTATTCTAATCATTTTTTTTTCTATCAGTGTGGGTGCAAAGCGATGTAAACCAATGAACATAGGGAACGCAATGTATAATAAAAAGCGGGCAATATTACTTCCAATATAAATACGATTATTACATACAGTTATTCGAAATTTTACTTGTGGTTGTTACTGCAATATTTGTAGTACACCTTACCAAATTAAAAGCTCGTTTTGGTTTATGACAACCATATCGTAAGTTGCATGGACCAATATTGTGTCTATGAGAACTAGTAGTTGCAAGAGTTATAAAAATGTGGCTGGCTCCTAAAATGACTACAAGTTATAGTGAGATTGTGGTAACTGCAACAATTTTTTTCTGTCAGCGTAAGATCTATCTGAACGGCAATTCGGGCGCGAAAACATTATTGAGATGGTGCTAATAAAATATACGCTAAATATCGCCTTTATAGTATTTGTGCTACAAGTGACATAGACAAATCTAGCCAAAATATTTTCCCCGAGAAGTCTACAGACTTTTTTTTGGGTGAAAACATTATCGGAGCGATTCGACGGAGTGCAAACTCTTGAAAATGATAAGTGACGCCCTGGCTTTTCGTGAAAGAGACGGAGAGTTGAGTGCCTCCTTCGGGCTGAGCCAACCAGTAAACAACGATTTGTCATCGAGACTAATAACGGCATTCTGCTCGGAGCAATATCATACACTGCACCCACTTCCGTTACCGCTTTATTTGTCTCGATTCCCCTCGGTACATCGACCGACGGAAATTTCCGCGCGAAGGCAATATGAGCCATTGGGACAGAGCGAGTCGCGCTCGGATTGATGCCCGGCTATTAAAAATTCTGTGCGCGCGACGCGCCGAAAAATAAATGGCGAGGAACGTATGGAGCTTTCGGTCATGCTTTATTAACGACAATGTCGCGATGTATTTATCCTATTTGCGCAAGTACGGCGAATATCGCATCGCTGTCGAGACATTAAATCGCCCGTTTGTTTTACCACATTGCACGTCCTCGTGTTGTTTGTCAAGCGTACATACGATATGTCAAGCGTTTTGAACTTCTGAAATCGTTTCATTCCATCCGGCTGGCCGACATTTCAGTCCCAATCTAGCCGTCCAATATCCGAAAAATGTTTCATATTATAACTTTGAACCGAGGCGAGGGAGAGAGGAGATGCTTTCAGCGATACGTCCAAGAGCGTGCATCGATTCCGCTAGGTCTTTTTATATTCCTCGGTGTGCGTATCGGAACAATGACATCATGGAGCGATGCGTAAGCTTAATATAGCAGCTCTGTGAAATTTCCATAATCATGGCTCCGTGTCATAATTCCATTGTACATGAACGCGGTGCGGAAAAGAGGGAAGGAGAGAGAGGGAGTAAAAAAGAGGGAAGGAAGGGAGGGAGATATCGCGGCCACGTAACTTTGCAAACAGATACGTACAAATATTATATAAAACGCAGTACGCGAGAGCGCGCAATTTTATACGTTATTGGGTGAGGCGTGTAATAAAAAACATTTTTTTTAATATGTTTAAAAAATTCTTTTTGATTTTAATTAATTGGACGCGTGCTAATTAAACCGCGCGCAAATTACTCTGGCGAATTTCGTACCTATTCATAATTTATTTCAGTGATATTTTCGGCATAAATGTAACAATCTCGATATTACGGCCGCGTGTAATAATATAAATATCAGAGGAATAAAGATTATCGGCTAATTACATTCGTCAGCAAAATACGCCGTTAAGGGACAAAAGGAAAGAACGATAATGCTTCCGCGGGATATCTGTTGTTCATCTGTTTTACGCCGGAAATGTATCTCGTTTCTCCATTTAAGGATTAATTACAGCGAGCAGCGTGGTTACGTCACGCGCGCCTTCCACTGCTCGCCAGCGAAATGCATTCGAAGCCGCGAGATATCTTGCGCATGCAATCCGGGGGGAGCTCGCATCCGGAAGAATCGCAACTGCAACGGCGCCCGTCCGCTCGCGCGCTAAAGGGGTGAGAGATAGCGCGTGGGGCGGGAGAGTGGCAAAAAAGAGTTCAATTTACGACGTCAAAGTGGCGCGGGGAAGAACGATATGGCCGAATCGGTAGAATCCGATGCGCTGCAACGTACGAACGTAGGACGAGATGGCCGGATAAAAAACGATTCGGGTGCGCGGGAGAGCGCGGCAAGACAGTAGTCAAGTCGGCGTATACACGTACACCGGCGGATCGCAGCTTAACGGGAGGCACGTTCGGGACGTGAGAGACGTGAGGGTGGTCGTTCGGCTATAGGGGCGGCATTAGCGGCAGTAAGCGGCAAAAGCGGGGGGGAGGGGGGGGAAAGGGAGGACTCGATCGAGTCTCGTGTACACACGCCTGCGATATCCACATTCATGCACGCGTGTACACGCCCCCGCGCGCCGATCTAGCGCCGGCGTCAGGTCAGACACCTTTATGCTCGCACAATACACACGCGCCGGCGCCCTGTGTATTCGTGCACGCGTATACGCGCCGAAGCAATTGGGTAATGGGCGATTTAACACGGACCATCAGATAGCTCGACGGGACAAGGAGGGGTGCGCGCGCGCGCGCGCGTGCTTCCGGGCTCCTGCGATTTCCGTGGCTGCGGACTCGCGGTAAGAACGAACGCGCGGAGGCGGATAATGCCAACGGGGTAAAAGGAAGGTCTCGGCGGTAAACGGGAGAATCACCGAGACCGTGGAAAAACCCTCCTGATTGCCGCAGCCCGCGGGCTCCTCTCGTTCGTTCGACACAGCTTTCCTGCTCCCCGCAGCAGGCGCAGAACGGGGGGAAAAAGGGTGGACCCTCCGAGAAAAAAATTGCAACTAGAGACGTCATCCGAGTCCTACCGGCGAGGCGCCTATTAACATTTAGTTCGTATGTGGAGCACGTGGTAACTTTCGTACCCTCGCCCGTGTCGCTCCCCCCCCCCTCTCTCTCTTACTCCAGCTAACTCGACGGAACTTTCGACTCGCGGCGACGAAAGGGGACCGAAAAGAAGGCCTCGGCGCGAGCATGACACTTCGGAGCGCGTAACGTCGCTCCTCTTTAATATTGAGGAAAAGTTGAACGGGCGTTTTCGAGCTCTTCGTGATTCGCTAATTACTTATAGATGCCTGCGATGGTCGGCGCGATGAAAGGATTCGCATAAATTTATAAAGAATCAAAGAGCAGCCTTATATATTCACGGGGAGTTTTTAAGCGGATTTGAAGAAAAAGAGAGAAGAGCCCGCCGCAATGCGTATATCTCGCGCATATATAAAAATTGTAAAAGTATTTTAAGCTTGTTATTCGTATGAAAATTTTAAGCGGCGGATCCAATCTGCGCGGAATTATACAAAACTTTTCGCACCTTGCATTTGGCTTGCGCACATTAACGCTGAGAAATATTGAGTTCATCACGCATCTGATTATGCGCCGCAACAATTACTGCGGCGCAACAATTTGTCGCACGTGCTATTCAGCTCGCTCGAAAATCCCCCTTTCACGCGACGCGGGCGAGATTAAACGCAAAAACAATCTAGCGTTGCAGAGGGGATGGTATTCCGCGTTCAATCATTAATTCCGCCTTCGTGCGGAGCGCGCGGGAAAACCGCACGAGTCGACGAACGATTCGCGGTCGCGGCTATTAAAATTATTGCGCGTAAAAGCAAACAAGGTGTGCGAAATTCATCTCTTCCCAAGGACGCGTGCGCGTTTCACTTGGGTAAGTCGTGCTGACACCCCCCCCCCCACCCCCGAAAATGTTAACGCCGTTGCAAACGACGTTGATGCCTGATGAGATCGGCCGTTTTTTTTTCCACCCCCGTGTTGCAGCGGACGCGAAATAACCGTCCAGCTGAGCGTGGAGTGATAAATGTGTCTTAACTCGCGGCCACCTGGTCGACGTCGTTCGTTCCTGCCCGTACGCGTACGCGTACACGCTACATCCGCGTCGGGCTGCGCCGGGCAATACGGCGGCATTATTTTGCATCGATTTACATAACGGATAAAACGCGACGGTGGTGGCCGCGCGGTGTTGGTGGCCCGCGCGTTGTTGCAATAGTTGGATTATATTTTCGAGAACCGTGCGCGCACTCCCTCTATTCACATTTAAATATGTTCGCCGCCGATTTCATTTCGTCGCGTGGCGCGTTGTCAGCCAACGTCAGGCGCACGTACACAATACGGAGCGCAGCTGTGTTACAACTTATTAAAAAATAGCCAATCGCATAAACACCAAGAGTAGAGAGAGAGAAAGAGAGAGAGAGGAGGGGGAGGGAGAGCCACCTGCGAAAATTCGTTCGAACGTTCTCCTCCGTTACGCATTTTCCGCGAGTCCTGACGAGCGGCGAGAGATTCTCGATCTTGCCGCCATTTACCATTGAATTAAATAGAAAATACGATAATTATGCGGCTTTAATGAACTAATTCGCCGAGGTATTCGCTTAACATTTCCCGCTGGTAAAATAACGGTAGTGATAATCCTCGCATTGTCGGAATAATTTCCGAATCATATTTTCGGTACGACGAGTGCACTGCATTTACATTCAAATATTTCGTCGATTTCGCCCCGGCTATCGGGCGCTTTGTTGACTAACGCGAGCTATTATATTATTTTCCCGAAGAAAGAAGTGCAATTACGCGGACCGAACAGGCAACCGCGAAAATTGAAATAATAGCGCGGGATCGCGCGCGAGTTTACTTTGCAGCGATATTACGACGTCGCTGTCGAGAAGAGGGGGGGGGGGTGGGGGAAAAAAACGTCTTGCTTGCCTTCCGAAAATGTTTACCGTGACGATAAATGGAAATACGATGGCTACTGGGTGACATTAATTAATTGATTTTCGGAGTTATTCAATTATTCAGAGCTTCCAAACATGTTCACGTGCACACAGCTTTCGGAAGTAATCGACTGATAAACCTCATTATTAGCGTACTGCTACGCTATTGGGCAAATTAATTCATTGACTGTTAATAATATTGATTCTACTCTATCAAACAATACCACATGTATCGACAGATATGATAATTAATAGCTGCTACTTACAGACCATCATATAATCCTGCGGATTTAATGAATTTTTAACATCGCACGACTGTTACGTGCGGCAGCCGCCCCGTAGCAATAATCCTATTTTCCGATCGGAATAGCGCAAGCCGAACGTAAATGGTGGGATGCTAGGGCGTACGGTCGTACTCCTCCACAATGCGCCCCGGCTGTTCAAACAAGCGTCGGACGTGAAATTTAAGTTGCGCGAAAAGGATTTTCGTTGCGGCCTTCGCGCCGCGCCTTCGACGCCGTGGCCGGTCAAGCGCGAATAGAACGGCGGCCATAAGCCCGGATTAATTGTGTTCAAATATTAGCGGCGGTACAAGAGAGGAAGGAACGGAGAAAGGCAGCGCGGGGTGGGGCGGGGGGAGGGGGATAGAAAGGGGGAAGAAGAGAGGGTGGCGGCGCATCGGGGTGCTACGGTGGGCTGCGGCTGACCCGAATCCTAGCATGCGAGCTCACGCCGCGCCGTGCGCCGCGGGCTGAAAACTTGCTGGCGCAGGAAAAGCTTCGCTGGCTGATTCAAGGAAATGCGAGAAAACGCCCGGTGGAAATTCAGAAAATCATGCCAGCCCGCCCTACCGCGATACGGCCGGTAGCAACCGCGGCGGCGTCGACGACCGGGGGGGATCGATTGCGCACGGATGCGCGTGTACGCGCCTACGCCGTTGTTACACGCGCCGCATGCATTTTCTCAACTTCCCGTTTCCGCCGGCTGCGCGCATCCCCGCGAGAAAACGTAATTTCCTCCCGATACAATGCGCGCCGGCCGGAACAATCCCCCTCATCCCCCCCATCGCTCGTTTCATCCCGCGGCACGACTCGCGCGTGGACTCGCGGCGCGCGTTTCCAACCATTTAAGACGAGGGCGCTCGATATTTTTATCTTGGCGCGAACCGACGGTTTCTTTGGCACGTCGGTCCCGATCTCGCCGCCCGACGTACGCGTCGGTGCGAAGTCTCTCCGTCCGCGCGCGCGACGTATCGATTGCACCCGCGTTGCACCGCCGCCCGTTGTATAAGCGGTTACATAGTAAACGCGGGGAGTATAATCGACAGAGGCACTCGATAAAGCAAAAATTTCCCGCGCGCTGTTATCGCATGGATATTATGCCGCCGACGTGCGCGCGTCCGTAATAAGTTGCGTACTCTCGGTACTCACGCGATGCGCCGTCAATAAATTACACGGCCAATGAGGGGCCGCGTTTGTTATCGACGTTTAGAAAAATCATCGGCGCTCGAAAGGCACTCGAGCGAATTCCAATACGGACGACGGTCCGATAGACGAGACGCCTGCCTTCCCACCGCGACGGGTTATTGGCAGTACCAGATATACGCCTGTTTTACGAGATAGGCGGTGCAACCAACGACTTTATTGCCTTAATGTTATTATAGATACAACAATGTTATCGTTGCGCGGGCTTTATATCGCCCGTCGCCGAGATTGCCGCTTACCATAGACGCTTAGGGGTCAATAGCTGGATCTTGGACGAGCGCCCCCGTTTATCGTCAAACGTCGTTTAACGTCTCCGTGAATCAAAGTGCAAATGAGGTTTTCACAATCACGGATATCGAATGTGAGGGTGCGCAGGAGCTTCCGGAGCATTCCCACGTTTCCAATCCAAATCACGCTGTTATAACGATCGAGGGGATTTCAGGAGAGAGAGAACTGCAGTTCTCCTTGGAGACAATGTCTGCGACGTAAAAATTCCGCCGAGACAAATAGCGTAGCATATAAAAGTATAATTAAAATCGAAATTTTTTTACCAAGAATAATCGAATCGATAGTTTACGTTTCAAAGATTGTAATTAGCGACAGCTCTTATTTTCCTTCGTCACGGAAGCATCGACAACCTTGTTACTTGAAGAGTTTCTCGGTAATCTCTTTCAACTGTAATGTGTACCCCTACAGAAATGTAACAACTGGGAAAGAAAAAGAAACTGAACAATTATTAAAGTCCACACTGATAAAAGAAATATCTTGATCCAAAAAAGTATTACTTTACTCAAGAAAATTATTCATTGGGTGGCATAAATAACTTAGCATATATCAATGCATTTGATCAATAATGCATTAAGTGATATTTTTTTATGAAAAAAGTCACCTTAAGAGTATCACAAAATTTGTATTTTGTTTCATAATATTTGCAAAAATATATGTATTTGTACACCCAGAAAAAAGTTTATTTGAAACCAAACGAATTTGTTTGAATGTTGATCGTACTAGACTTTTATTTAATTTCAAAGAAATGACTTGTTTAACTTAATCGAAATTTTATTTGATTGAGACTGGAATTTCTGAGCGAATTCATATTCGTTTCTTCAAACTTAGCAAATGTGTTAGTAGAAGTAGATAAAAATTTCGTAGATTCCCAAAGACATGATTTTAACGTATCTCATTTGTTTAATCTAACTAAATTCTTTTTCTGAATCTAGTGGAACTAAAATAAAGACAAGATAAACTATTGAGTCTCGAATTTTTTTTCATTACTGCATTTACTTTACTTTTTGTGCCTGCATTACAATTATTCGTTTCGTTGTAACTGCAAACGTACAGAAGCATATGACCACGGGGAGGAAGAAATGCGGATGGATATGCGAACAGCCCGTGAGCAACGTGGTTGATTCCGTTGCGTGGCGTTAGCCACACGCCGGAAAGAAACTCTCGTCGCACTCGCGGAAGACGATACGCTGGGAAACCGGGGTAAGAAGAAGGGCAAATAGAAAAGAAAGCAAAACACGAGGAGGGAGAAGAAGGGAAGATACTGCTGTGCGAATTCTATGAATTCATGCGTGTATCTACATCTTCTCTTTCGAGCTGTCACGTGACAGCAGAAATGTCTAAGCTAAAATCGCTACGAGATATACGTTCCTTTCCTTTTCAGGGCGAAATACAAAGCGAGAGAACGCCAGAAACGACCCGCCGAAAAGGATTGTTCGAGCATAGACGGAAGTTCCCAGTTGATTTACATCGCGATAATCGATTATTTAATTATCATATAAGAGTCGATTTTCCTATGAAATCGAGAGTATTACGAAATTTATATTTTATTTAATAATATTTGAAAAAAAATATATATATGCAACTAAAATAAAGAAGATAAATTATCGAGTCTAATAGTCTTTTTCGTCGTTGCGTTTACTTTACTTTTCGTGCCTGCATTACAATCGTTTCGTTGTAACGTAAGCGCCAGTGCCGCGCGAACATGTAAAGGATCGTCTACAATAGATGATGTAAGCCTGGCGTAAGAAGTAAGAGTATGAGTAAAGAAATGAATCATTTCCATTTCTTACTCCTACTTCAGCTCTGACGCTTACTTTCGGCGAATCAGAGCGCAGTTCGACCAGTGCTATAAATATTTAAAAAGATTACGCCTGCACTTTAGCTTTTACACTGGTAAGTAGAGGTAATGGCTTTCTTACTTCTTACCGTTTATTTCCAATGTAGACGGTCCTTTACACGGCGATTAAGAATTGCTCCGAAAGCGTCGGCAAGGGCTCGTTCAGTGTCCTTGACCGAAAATTAAGAGAAACATCGGAAAGTGGCGGGCTTTGTTCCCGCGACGCCCGAATAATTCTCGCGTAAAGCGGCATCCGCGTCACGTTTCCCTTTAATTGCGTTTGTTTTAAACGTGTCCCAGGACCACGGCGGCGCCACCGAATCCGACGCAGCCGAAATGTTTCTGCAGCCCCTGCTTCCTTTGCCCCGCGAATACTAGCTGACCCGGATCCAAAGGCGTGTCCACGTCGACACAAGGAGGGATGCAACACACAATTGTGTGTTGCATCGTGCGGACGTGAGAACGGCATGCGAGCGAAAGGACAACCGCGCAGAATTCGCGGTAACCGTTTCCCGCATTCCTCACGTGCGCTAAGTGATGCGGCGGAAGCACACAATGCAACCGCGGGCGGATAATCTTCACGCAAATGCGGATAATGGGCTCGAAGCCAAGCCTGGAGAGCGAGACCCCGTTCGGCTCCCCTAACGGCACTCAGTTTAAGCAGTTTTTGTTCGATTCCGACGAGTTACTGTTAAACGGGGGACTTAATCTCCCCGCGGGCGGGGCCTCGTCTGTCGCATCGACGTCCCCGACGCCAGTTCGAAGAGCAGCGCGTATCGCCGAATACGCGCGAGAGGACGGACAGGACGCGACGCGGCTGCCCCGAATTCGCGGTAACTATTTTCCACGTCCGCATACCAGCCGAGCGTCTAATGGTGTACCGAGGGAAACGCGCGACGGTACTGTACGCCCTGCATACGCTGCATACGATGCGCATACGCGCGTACATCTCCGCATTACGCGCTCGCCGAAGGAATGAGAAACACGAGTCGTACGTACGCATAAGTCACACTTAAATATTCCAAGCACGTAGCCCGCGAAAAAGCGCGCAAGGAAGGTCGGAGATTTTAAAATTTACGAAAACGCTACTTCGCTGGCTTCCCTCCGTTTTTCGACGGACGTAACAAAAAAAAAGAGGGCGGGAGATAATCCGCCCCGAACACGCCGAGCGCAAAGTACCGAGGGAAACTCGTCCACTTTGAAAGCGCATCCAAGATTTGCCTAGCGCGCCACGCATCTCCCGTACGACTTATCGAGCTCGCGGTCTCGGTGGAAGTGCATCGATGCACTTCCACGTGCAGGTCCGCGTCGTGCGAGCCGACGTGACGGTCCCTCGTAAAAGAAATCGGACGTGAATTGCCAAAATTTCCGTCACGTAAACCAGCAGAAAGGCCCGCGGGTGCGACTCGGCGTCGAGTCTCGATTTCGGTGAAAGAAAAATTTGGTACTTCGTACGCTCGGCCCGACGGCGACGGTTTTACAAGGGACCGCCGTACGCGAAATGTTAGGTACCGCCATGGTTACGGAGTTGTAATACTCGTGACCGCGCCGAATTCAACCGTAACCACTTACCACGTCTACGTAGCATTTCAAGCGCGCCGTATATCGAGGGCACGATCCGACTACGTATAATGCATGCGGCGCATACAGAGCGCGCGGGGGTGGATATACGTATACGCGGGTATTCGCGTATGCATCGCGCGCGTGCATTTAAATGCGCGCAAGACAGTAAACGAGAAACGGTCAACGATTCCGTACGGCCGACCGTAACCGTCGCGAGCGGCGGCGGCGGCTACGCCGAGTTTTACTGGCAACGATTTGATAGCACTAATTTCATAAGGACGTAAAACAAGGGCGCACCGCCGTCTCGAGGAGCGCAAATGTTTGCGGAGCGGAAAACGCGCGACATCCGCTGGCAAATGTTTCTGCCTTCTTGCACGTGCTACCCGCTCCAAGTTTCTAACGGCGCGGCGTTCGCGGAAGATATGAAGCGTATTATCCTCCAAGTAATGCTATTTTATAACTGCACTCGTTACGCAGACATTTAGGAAAAATACTGAGATGGAAAAAGAGCGCGGGAAGTACGCTCGATAAGAAATACAATGCGGTAATGGACTTTTTGTACACGAATTTCGATATTATAGTGTAATATAATATTACGTATCCACATTCCAAATTATACATTAATGTTTGCCCAGCAGCCACAGTGCTCACATGTACACGTATTTTTATAATTCGACTCTGTCTTATGTGACGACGGTGACTCACTTAGATTCCATCAAGAATTATTTGACGCCAGCAAATGTCTAACAATGATCGAACTTCTAATCGACCAGGACTGGCGATGTGTGTTTTGTTTTAACGCAGAAAATTTGTTGCCAAACCAAACGACCAAGCCAATTGGTTTACAACTTTTCCTATATGTTGTACTATATTTCAAGAATGCTTAAAATATTTTTATTTATATTTGTTATTAGGTCCGTGGCAGCTATCCTGCCGGAGCGCCTCGAAAAATGACGGCGACCATGATTACCGCCCTTATATATAGTCGTCCGAAACAAGAAAATCAAAGGAATTCTTAATCTGCAAGAGTGTGGCTATCGTTCGAACTAAAACTTTATATATGCGTTTAAAAATAAAAATTTTACGTCTCAAAAACAGACATTGTATTTTTGCTACAAAATAAAAGTAAAATTATAATGGCTATAATTTTTTAAATTTTCAATATTTTTTCAAGATTTTAGTTCAGACGATAGCTACACTCTTGTAGATTAACAATTCCTTCGATTTTTTTGTTTCAGACGACTATAACGGCTGCAGTCATGGTCGCCGTCTTTTTGCGAGATGCTCTGGCAGTGTGGCTCTGCCACGGATCTAATAACAAATATAAATGTACATTAAAATACTTTAAGCACTCTTGAAATATAGTACAGCATATAGGAAAAGTTGTAAACCAATTGGTTTGGTCGTTTTGTTTATAACAATTCGCAAAAATCATCCTACTTTAGGCCCTGTCACACTAGCAAGACTCCTTAAGCAAATAAAGTAATATGCTAGTCGGATTGACTAGAAGTTTTAATTAATGTTTTTCTTGTTAAACGAACATATCGATTGTTCAACTTATACAATTGTAAGAATGTGTTTCCTGCGAAGCATACAAAAATTTGCTGTAACCAGCTTTGCAAAAAGATACAACACCCCCAGAAATCATACCCTCAGGTATTGTCATAACAAAGACTCTTGAGAAACATGCATCGATCGGTGCGCAATACACAGTAACAGATATTTATGGCTGATTAATCCAGCTCGCAGCAAATTTATCTAGCAGTTAAGTCCATTATAGCGAAGCAGCTACATTGTGTCTTGATCGAAAACACGTGCCACACCATTGTCCCGGATAGCGATATATTACCGATTCACTGACGCGCAGACCTTTATCGCCAGCGAAATTTAACGCCTTGATCACTCAAAAATCCATTTTTAGCTTCAACCCTTATGAAAGCAACTCTAATTCATTATTCATCCTGTCGTATAGCAGAAATTTATAACAAATATATCGAAACGGTCTGACTAAAAAAAAAATACATCAATGAATGTTACCAACGAATAGCGATTGATTGATTTATTTATCTGTATAAGTTATATAACGCAATGATTAATTATATTTATCCAAAATACAGCTTAATGCTATTAGTGCCAAACCGTTTAATGGACTTATTACAAAATCTTTGTGTGATTTCGTCATTTTTAAAATGCCCCTCTTTCCAAATTTCAGTACTTGTCACGTAATGAATAAGCAACAACTGAAAATGATACTCATTAATATATTAAAGCAGTGAATTTATAACAAGGATAATACCAGTGCGTAGCAAAGGCTGTGATTTAAATAACAATATCCCTTAATCTCGGTCATGCCCCGGTTATCTGTCACAGATATTTGCACGTATCGATAGCAGCGCACGTAGAATCGATACATTCATCCGCTCGATCCTCCGTTATGTACCTATTGAGAACGGGACAATTCCTCGACCGATTGGTCAGAATTTTCCCGCTAAAGTAGCCCCGTTGCGGGACATCTTCGATACAGACGAGCATCGGAAAGGCGTCGGGGGGGAAAATAGTCGCGATATGTTAAACATCCGCCGTGCCGCGAGGGCAATTTAACGTATGCGCGATACACACGCGTACACACCTCGCCCGGTATGCACGCTCAGATACACGAAGAGGGGCATACATTCCTACGAAATCCACGTCATCGATATCGACGGACAGAGTTTTACTATGGACCGACGATACCGGGGCTGCCTCGTCTGCATAGATTACAGAATGCGCCGATGCGCATTGCGAGAATCGGCGCCGATACCCCGAGTGCTAAAACGAATTGCACGTATGAGAAGCGGCATATACGTGCGTGCGTGCGCCGGTCGGGCGTGTACACGCATATATGCGGGCGATGCGTGCATACGCGTATAGATTTTTGTCAAGGATACACGTAGTACGTTCGTCGAGATCCGTCATCGACGATCGTTTCGCCGTCGAGCGGCGAAATCTCGACGTCGAAATAATCGGGTCCGCCGCTTTTTCGATCTGCACGAAATTGAGTCGATCGCGCGATGGTCGTCCGAAAAATGCATCTATACGGCTATCGAATTCCATCGAGTGGATTGCACGATCGACATCGCGCACTCACTCTCATTTCGACGGACGGCTGGGAGCTTTCAGAAAAATGCGGGTCATACGGGCGAAAGCGCGTAATTAAAACGCGGTAGAAATTCGAGCGTGCTAAATTTCATCTTCGCACACTTCCAGCCGCAATGCATTTCTCAGAAAACCCGGGCACCTCAGGTACGTCTTCTCTCGAATGTGTATTTTATACGCTTAAGTATCTATACACTTATAGAGCGTATGTTTTTACTTCATAATTAACTGAAATTAATTAAGCTCACACGCGCACACAGTGAAATTAATTAAATTCCACGCGCAGTTCTTTCCCTTTCCTTTCTTCCGCTCCTTGTAAAAGAAAAATGCAGACTTTAATCCAAATATTTTGCTTCGCTAAAATAGCCAATATAATACTATCGATGTGATAATATGGTATTTTATGGTAATGAGAAATCGCATAAATTCTCGAAATAACGATAATTCGTGGCGATAAGTAGATGCGTTATATCGGGAACCGCGGATATCGATTTCTGATTCTCGCAGTTCCGTATTTGCGATATGTAAGCGCTCCTACCGCGGATACTTGTACTGATTATCGGAAGTACCACCGTCGATTATCGAACGTATAGAGACGACAGTGAGAGCAATTGTCTAGGAATAGTAGCAATCGGTAAGCTGCATATTTCAATATTTATGCGTAAGTTATTAACCAGACGCTCGCTAATGTATCAACTTTTTGTACGTGCAGTTTGTTGAAAAAAAAATTAATTATGTTAAAACGAGAAACAAATAAAAAATCACAACGACCAATTGTACAAATAATATGATTATTCGCTGGGAGCAAACGTATTGTTCAATAGCATTTGTCGTGTAGCAGCGAGAACTAATTTTTTTAAATTTCTTATTTTATTTTGTAAAATTGAAGGAAACCATTTTTCAAAAGAGCAAATATAATTTCAATATAATTCTATTCTAAATATTTGTATATTCCTTGCGCGTGAACCTACATGACAGTAATCCCAAACTCAAAAGTCAGATCACAAAAATGACTCCAATGTCATATTTCTCCTTTAAATTCAATTTTTATTGTTGTTACTTTTTTGTATATTTAATGCGACAGTATTCGAGTATACTACTGCTTTAGACAGATGCTCTGCTTTGCCTATAATTTACCGAGCAGAATCAAAATTTCATTTTTTTTTCTAGACGTGTGTGTAGAATTATAAAAAACACTGCAATGAAAAAACTGAATTTTATATTAAATTCTTTTGCAAAATCCCTTCATTCTTTAGAACGAAATTTGATTCATACCATTGTTCCACTCAATAGCTCACGCGCGTCACGGGTCACCGTTACACGCGACATTTAATGCAAATATCTCTGCGACTATTAAACGCGTGCAAATCGATCGGGACGTTACTGCATTTTGCGCGTACATTTCGTCATAAATATATCGATAAATTTCGCATCAATCCGCGTAATGTATTATCACCGTTTACATCATTAGAGCTTTACATCATTTTGTGCTTAAGTTTCCCAGCCCAATCGTTGGCGATTAACTCCCTCCCTTTCGAGCGAATATGCAAAGCGGAATCCGAGCGAACTGCAGGGCGATTCTGTAACGCGAACACTGTGCCTTGCTTAATTCGCTCATCGACAAGCGAGCATTATCCAAGTACGGTGATACGGAGATATCACAATCGGCACGACTGGAGAGAGAGATAATGACAAATCGTCTGGCACAGGGTTACCGCGTATAATTCTCCCGTTCGCGATCATACACATATGACGCGCGAGTCGTCTCCCCGAGAAATCCGGATGTAGGATTGCGGCTGTCCGATGCTTTGTGAGGTATCCCGAGCCGAAATCTGGTCGAGCCGTGCCGAGCAGAGCACAGTGCGGCGAGTAGATCAGAGCAGGCCAGAACAGAACAGAGCGGAGCGGAGCAGAGCAGAGCAGAGCAGAGCAGAGCAAAGCCGGCAATGACGGCATATATATTCCATGTCCAGATCGTCCCAATGTGTCCCGGTGCCAATCTTCGTGCATTAATATCATTCGCCGGCCCATCATTCAATTACATGGCAGAGGGCTCGGTGTACCGTCACGCGCGCATCGGGGCTATATCCGCCCGAAACCATCGAGCCCATTGAATATGGATATTATCGGACGCAGTACACTCGTCCGACTTATCGGTTATGAGCGCTCCACGTGAAATTCCCCAAGATATTTTAACGAACCCTCTCCTCTCTCTCTCTCTCTGTCTCCCTCTCTATGTCTCTCTCTTCTTTACCTCTCTCTACATATTCGATGATATAGACTAGTTAGCTCGATCCGAGCTATTCAAAGAGAATGCTCTGGTATGCCAAAGAGACAGACGTTAATTAATAATGAAGCGAAATACGTATCCCTCTCGTTCCGAGATCCTACCCGACTTTCACCGAAATTGAAAGACAGGTTAAAATAATTAGTTCGCGCGCTCTCTCGCTGGGAATAAACGATGCCGCGCGTTTTAAATGCCGTCTATCGCCCCGTCGGCTTGAAAGTAAGAAACCAAGGAGATCTAGATTAATTGCCAATTCAACGAGACATCGAGATCATCGTTTCTTCCTCCGGCCGATCGTACAAAGGAACGTTGTAAGAAGACGCCAGTTTCTTTGTAGCTTTTAATTTAATTGTCCCGATGCGATTATTTCGTTTATCCGCGCGCAATCAATGCGCCCTTCGTTGTCTCGCACCATTGGCTCTCAATCGGCGGAGAGAAATCTGGAAATTTCTCGGCAAGAAATTACACGCGGCACTGCATTATGCAAGAATAGCCGGGTACGCTCTGCATAGAAACGCAAAGGGGAGAATAGGAAGGATTTTACGAGTGCCTCGGGTTTCTCGGAAAGCAGCTTCGCCTTCTTTTCACCGGCTAAGCCGCCCGAAACGTAAACGCTCGCGAAAGAGCGCTCACACACGCGAACTCCGCATCCGCGCGCGTGTGCGCGGGCGTTACGCGCGACACGATAAAGACGCGGGCGACCAGAATCAACGTCCACGTGTGTTTACGATATAAATTGGTATTTTCCGCAATAGCGTTTATGATATCGGATGAAAGTACACCCTGCCACCCTTCTTCCAACGACCGAGAAAAATTCGCCAACATTTTACGAAGAGCGTACACCTATCCCACAGGCATCTCCCACTTTACTCTTTTGCTCTACGATCGCATGATCAAGGAGTGTATATGGGAAGAAGAGAGTGGTTGGCCCCCCTCCCCTCCCCCCCCTCGAACCAGCAGCATAAACATTTCGTTTTATTTCACTCTCATCGAAGCGTACTTGGGGTGTAAAGCTCCTTGATACGTCCTACGTGAGTTGGATACACTCGCGGCGCGCCGAGAAATTGGGGCAGAGCAGTATAAAGCGCGATATTCCGTTTTCCTTGGTTCTGTTCCGGGCTTTTTATCTCGGCAGTTGCGCCCAAACATTTTTCGCGCGCTACGTACTCACGATTGAATTAAAGAAGGCACCCCCCTGGGCCCCGCGCTCGCCGCGGGGTTAAGGTCGTGGCCGTGTCACGTGCGTCACGTCGATCGTAGAGTCAACGTTATGTTCGATATCGGTAACCCGTTGTAAAATTTACGATGTTTGCAGCGGGTCAACGATTTACGAACATTTATTGTCCCACATGTAATTGGAATATTTCCTGCCCTGCCTGTCGCATATAAATTTGGTGAAATATTACTTGGCACCGAAATTGCCAACGCGGAGAGCTTGACGAGATAATTTTAAAGAAACGACAAAAGCGCAACCTCTCCGTAACAATCGCGGTATTGCACAGATTCAACTTGAAATTTATGCTATAATCTACTGAAAAATCCGCGCCATTGTTATTTTCCTTTTCGTAAGGGCGTGTACCCTTTGAAAAACTAGAAAATATGGAAATTGCAAACAAGAACGTTTCATGTCTCCTGTATCTGAAGGAAAATAATAACTTTGCGGTTTTTATAATTTTCAAATAAAAAGAAAAGGACGCAATTGATCTCGCAACATATAGAATGAGACAGCACGCAGGTGAAACGCGAAGCCGTCTCCCGCGTCGTTTTAAAGAATCGCCACGGCCAGCGCAAAGATTCGCCGCGTTTCCTGCCACTTAAAGAAGCGGTCGTTTCAATCACCATTGACTAGAGTGTCGGTTCTTCCAAAAGCTACGTATACGGCCGGTAACCGCCGAGGCAGGTCCGATTACGAGCTAACCGCTCTTTCGAGGGGAAGCACTTCGCGAAAAAGCCGAACTTAAATTTCTGTCTGACCACTCGAGCGAGTCGCGCGGGCCGGGATCGCTCGAATAAAAGTTCCCCGGTGGTCTTTTCGCGTGGCGCGGCGATGTATATACATATATATACATATCCGCCGGGGCGGATGGCCATTCCGGCTGGCGGCGGTGGCGAGCGAAGGAGAAACTATACGGACGAGCAGAAGTGGAGAGACCTGCGAGAAAGAAACTCACGGATTAAAGGAGTACCGAGCTACCGAGGCTGCGTCCGGTCAGTTTCTCGCTCGGGCGATTATACTTTCGCGCCGATAATATATCAGCCGATAATGGCTTTGGATCTCTCGAACCCGGGCCAATAGGAGTGCCCTTTCAAAAGTTCCCGGACGAATAGGCAGCGCGCCGCTCGCTCCACGCCAATTGCTCTTCCTTTTTTTATTTTATTGAAAAACTTTGGCCGATTTTTTCGAAACGGCCCGATCCCAATCATCGGGCATAACTGCATTAAAATATGATTCGCCATGTGTTAAATTTATGTTCTTAATCGCCTCTCGAATTCCCGTAACTCAAACAGGAAATTATATCTTCGAGTTACAAACTCGTGAACTTTTTCAGTTTTACCAAGATAAATCGATCTCGTTAATTTTTTTCAATATATCTCCGATAATTCCTATACGATTTATGTATACATTTTGAGATAAAGCTTTGTGCGAACTCAATTCTATTGTTTTTCCGCATCTCTTTTCTCACGGAACAGCTCCCAATAATTATAACAACTTGTCGCGCCCGAACGTTCGAAATCTGACAGCCAGAAATAATATCCTCCATCTTTTACCTCATTAACGATGCCATGAAATATTGATACATTATTCACTACTTTTCATCATCGTTTTCGTTGAATTTGCGTTTAAAATTGCTTGATTTTCATCGCTTTCACCGTATCATTCGTTGACGCTTACGAGCACTCGGTCCAATGCGAACGCAATGATTTTGTTCGCCGATTAGCAAATGCAGAAAATAATAATTATTCGAGAACACATTCAGAGATTGCAACGCATTAAATGTAAATTTATTCTCCTATTTATCTCACAAAACCTAAAATCCACACATACACATACATTTCGGCTAATTTATTATTTTCTTCGATAGACGTCCTATATATCGACGCGAAAAAACTTCCGTTACGTCATTGCATAAAATTATTATTTTCCTAGACTGGCACTTTTTGCTGATCGATAAGCAAAATTATCGTATTCGCAATAATGCGAGTGCTCATAAGGCATCCACCAATTATTTCCCAAAATGCCAATTGCTAAATCTACGTAATTTTTATTTACCAGAATTTATTCTACGGAGCATCGTTTCTCTCAAAGCAAAGACTACCGTAGTATCTTATCCATTATTTCATACGCATGCGATATTCTACTATATACACGGAGAAAAGAATTTCTTTGGATTTAATAAGTTGTGTTGTAGCCAAACAAATTTGCTATTTGGAAGGGTCCAAACAAATTATTTGTTTGAATTTGAGAAATAATATATATCTTCGTCTGAAATTAAATATTTGTTTGAGACAAAAGGTATATTCTCTTTTATCTAAATGATATTACTGCTTTATTCAAACATTATCGTTTGATAGAAAATATGTCAACAAAATGTACACATATACATCTTTTTCCTTCTACATAATAATTTTCCCTTCATTAGAAGAAGAAAGGTAAATACTGAATTAGTACACTATGTTCAGCTATAAAGAATAAACCACTAGATGTGGTCGCTTATATGTCTGGTTCAGCGGCCATCTAGCAGCAGCACCAAATTTTATAGGCGCTCGGCCAAATAATATAATTATTTAATTGAAAGATATTACTTCAAATAATAGTGGCTTAAATAGAGATGGTTTAATAAAACAAGAAAATTTTTATTCAAACAAATAATGTTCCGTACGAGCATATGTTATTTCAGTGAAACTAATTTCAATCAAATGAATAGGAATACTAAATCGAATGAAACCTTTTTCTCTGTGTGTCTTTCTGTGTGAATAGGATTAGATTCAGCCTGATTTTAGACTTTGCGGGTCGACATCGCGCTTCTTAAATATCGTACAGAATTAAATATCTGTGAAATTAATTGCATTAATATTAATTATAAAATTACCACGAAAGATGCATGTGTCGCATTTGTCACAGAAAGGTTCACAGAGCAGTCTCCGATTCTAAATATATGACATCATAGACTAATAGCGTAATTTCCCGACGTAATAACATACATCAGGAAAGGGCAATGCTTCCGCTTTGCCTCGCGAAATTTCCCCTCTGACGGCGCGAAACATTTTGCCTGCCATCAGCAGCGCGTCAGACGAACCCTTTGACGATAACGTAATTATAAATTATACCCGTGAATCGCCCTTTTTCCCCCCGACGAAATTGCGAAACCGCAGTTTGTCTGGCTCACCTGCATTACCGGCGAAACCGGTAGCAAGAACGGGCGGGATTTCGTTGAGCCTCGAATAACGAGGCCAAGTTTTTTCTCGTCACCGGGCTTTCGTCCTGTCGCGGCCACCTTACGTCTTTCTTTGCCCTCGTGCTCCCCCGCGAGGAGCGGCCACTGTTGCGAGGACATTTGTAGCTGACTGCGAGCTCGATTCCTCGTAATGCCCTTACCAGCCAACGCAAGTGTCCGTCCCTTAAGGTGGATCGCGGAAGAGACCACGAACGAAACTCCCGAGCGGATGTACGGCACGGTTGTAAAACGGGGTATTAAGCGACCGTCTCTTACCTTACGACAATTTACGGCAGTACGGGCAAGCGAGCGGATGCACGAGCTTACTATTGTAATCATTAGCCGGTGGTGGAATCAGTTTTTCCCGTTTTTCCAGCGACACGTCTGCCTTATTGTTTCCCCGACTGTTTACTCGCGGTGGCTGTCTTGGTTCCCGTCTTGCTTCGAAAATTTCACTCATTCTTTTGGCCAGAGAACTTTGGCTATTCTACAGAAATAGTCGAGGGAAAATTCTGTTGGCGTTTGTAATCGTCAGGAGGAACGAAACAGCGGCGAGAGAGCGAGCGGGCGAGTTGGCGCGGTTCAACGATACGTCTTCATCGATTCGAATCATTGGTCCCTGGTTTCCGTTTCTCCTAGGGGGGTATTATACGCGAGAGGATTACTATCCGAGCGAAAGAAGAGCCCCCGAAGTCAGGAGGGAGCGCCGTGGCTGCGCCTTCGAGATACATGCATTTATTCAACGCGGGCCGAGCAATCCCGCCCGGCAGGAAAAGTGCTACGAGAAATGGATGGGCCAATTTTCTATTTCGCAACGCCTCGGGCCACGCACTGTCGGGATATCCTTTTATTATGCATATACACACATATATTTGTGGCACGTACGACTATCGCGAGCGCGCGGGAGCGTGAACGCGCGAGCGAAAGTTTCCATCGAACGGAGCGGCGTTCTGTAATGTCGCGGCACTCTCGGGCGTGTCGGGGCAGAAGTGAGTTGAGAATCATCCGCCGTGATAGGCGCTGGTACATGAAGGAGCCCTTTTATTTGAACGAGATGAAATATAACTTACCGCTCTTGGAGTCTGTATTATGAGCGCGCACGCGAGAAGCTCGCTACGCCCGGGAGTCTCTCTGTTTGAGCTCGACGGGAGGAGAAATTTTGTCTTTAGCGAGACAAGCGAGAGGGAGATTTCGCGTCTCCATAAAGAAACGCACGCGTCCGCGCATTTTTCGCGGTTTTAAAACGTTCTTACGAGATTACGGGCAGGTGTCCTAGCTGACAGTTTTCACGCCACGGCCAACTAGCGATAGCGAATTTCGAAGGGATCGGTCGTTCGACTTACAGCACGTAAACCCGGCTTGATAACGAAAGCATTCACTGGCCGACCTGGTCTCATCGGAAGTCTACCATTCCGGCGTCAGGAACATCGCCAGCGCGAGCACGTGTTACCTCGTCGTCGACGGAATTAAATCCCGCAGTTTATAAACTCGAATGAATATACTGAGCGCCAAAGCTCGTTCGTTATTAACACGATTGGATAACGTTTTCTTCACGTCGACTGTCCAATTATTTCTCCCGAATCAATAACTCGTGTGAAGATTCTTGATAAATGTCATGAGAAAACGCTTCAATGTAATCTTCGAAAAAGACCTTTCTTTTCACTACTGGTGCTGACGTTCGATCGAGATACGGAAAAGAGTAACAGCAAACGAAATTAATTCCAGTTCGCCAATATATTTTGTATAGCGCGACATCAGTCTATCCAATAGCTGTGCGCAAAGTTAGACTTTAATAGTTTCAGAATAAATGTCATACCGCCATCAAGCCGGCCGGCTACTGAACTTTATTTACTTTGCCTCTCGATCCCCGTCGTAGCTCCATTTTACGAGCAATTCAGTCGCAACGTCCGTTAATTTCTGTTCGTCGCGCGGTCAAACAATTTCCTCATGGTATTAATTATTTCCAACAAAGTTGCCTCGTAATTTTCGAATGTCTTATGCTGCGAGCCGGCTATCAATATCCGTTCGTCAATTTTTTAACGAGCGCATAGTGCCTGAAGGTGTTTGATATAATATTCTCAACTCGTTACAGTGCCGTATATATACAAATATAATACGCAATCGTCGAATATCAATACTTTTTATTTCTCAAGTAAATATTTGCGAAATAATTGAATCAGCTAGTGTGTCAATTGTATTTTTTTTTTCGTAAAATCACCGAGCCGTACATTATCTCTGCAGCTTTAAAAACCTATTATAATTGCTAGACTTTCTTTTTCTATTTTACGATAACAACCCGAATTGATTGTATTTGATCGACTCCGAATCCAAATAGCAAAGCAATGACTAGATTTCAAAGTGGGTTAGACATACCTATTGAAATTGCATCAATCGAGAATTAAATCCTTAACAATGGGGCGCGGCTAGCTTTACATACGGCCAAACAATAGCCGCAGTTATCACAAATTTCTATTGTTGCGCCTGAAATTCCATACCGCGGGTACGGCTATGTACTTAATTGTATTAATTATTATTTTATTTTCGAGCGCACCGTAAAAATGCGTTTATGTTGCCGGTGAAAAAGCGGGGCCCCCAACAATTTCAACTCTTGCGCAAACGGATGGAGAGTATATTGTATTGCGCCGCGTCTCCGATTTTCTCGATTAAAAAACCCGACACCATTGTTTTCGATCGCAGCACAGTCGGTTACATTTCATCGGCTTTCAACGACGTTTCTGCGCGCGGCGCTAAATTTCAAAGTAAACAGACTGCTGCGTCAATCGAAAATTAAATCCTTTGTTACGCACCGCGGATTATTATACGTGCAATCGAATGGCAGACACCACGGGCGATATTATCAATGGGCCTTATCGAGTGCCGCACAATGTGTAGTCACAGTATCACGCGACGCGTGTTAATCTATTTGTGGGTAATTTATAGATAACCTGTTAAATTCCACTCTTTCGAAACCGACTAATACTTCGCTACTTGTCGCGTAAAACATGCAACAAGTATTCCTCAATATTAATTATTGCGTTTATCGCAATAGTAAATTATGTTTCGCTGACAATACGGATGGTGTATAAATTGAACGAGGCTCTAATGCACGTTCTTCAAGTGCTGCACGAAAATTGCACGTGTAAATTTCTCTTTGAGAGGCAGACGCTTGCCCCGAGGTTACGCGGAAGTCGCGTATATAAAAGAATTCTCTCGTTTTGCGAGACCCAGTTTCTCGAAATAGTGCTCTTGTGCACAAAATCCATTAATCTCTCGCTGCGAATACCGAAAAAACGCCTCCTAATCTCGGCACGTTTTTCACGATAGCCATATTTGGATTATTATCGTTATTGTATTACATTGTTCACTGTCTGCTAAGATTAGATAGTTGATTAGTCCTTGCCGTTCAGATGGTTACGTTATCAAATTTGGATTGATAAAGTTTGGATAAATTGAGTTTTACTATTGAAAAAAGGGGCGAGAGAGAGAAACTGCAAATTTTCCAATTCATCTACACGTTTGTATCTGACAATGAGTAAATCCATATGCGTAGGTAAAGAAAGATCCATGTGCGTTCAATAGCATCGTATTTTCAGTAGAGGCTTCGTTTCGATTCCATCGTGTGTAGATCCGAAATGTGGTAGCTTGCAAATTTTTCCCTCTCCTTTTTTTTTTACACGAAAGTTGTGCGTAAAAGAGCTCTCTCACTTTTTGGGATTCGCTTTCTCGAAAAAGTACCCTCCAGCAAAATCCATTAATTTCACCATCGAAAAAAATACGTCTGCCGTACTTTACTCCGAGTTGATGCAGGCCGATACCGCTATCGATGCGCCGCCCGATTTCAAAGTAAACATGCCATTAAAATCGCATCAATCGAAAATTGAATCCTTGACTGTGGCGCGTGAACTGTTTTACATTCAGTCAAACAATGGGCACCGCCACTATGCTCGGTGTGTGCACACGCCGTATGTAAACAAGGATGGAAATATGACGGAGATACCGCGGATAGCGGTCACGGGGGAGGGGGGGGGTGGCGGCTCACGCGGGGAAAAGGGTAGCTCGGCAGGAGCGCAAGTCGGCAATGGTAGGAGGCAGAGCATATATAAAGCGAATTTCGATCGATACTAACCGAGTTTCGAGAGGCTCTCTTTTCCTACCAGTAGCTAGAAAAATTCGCGCTTTTCGCCGTTCTACTCACTATCGTAAAAATAATCGGCCGATCGTGATAGTGGCTCGCCCGCCGCGAAACTACGTCCGCAAACTGGACTTGTACGTATTCAAATAATGGAAACGTGCCATGGAAAACTGTGCCCGCGTAAACGCCCAGCTCGCGAGCACTTTCGGGCCCACGAAACAACATGGAAAATTTGTTTCCCCTCTCTCTTTTCCCCTACCTGCTCCCTATTTTTTAAACGATTTCGAATTGCGTCCGCGGAATGTCCGGCACCATCCGGCGATCCCGCGCGACAATGAAAGCGCTGCGCCGCAGTAACTTGAAATCTGTCCGGTGATCACCGATGAAACGCAATCAAGAATTCATGCGCAAACATTCCGCGAAACGTTAGCGAGTGTAACACACCGAAGAAAAATACACAGTCTCGTAACCGGAAATACACAACACGTCTAATAATTCTGTAAAATGATAAATACAAAATGCGCAATGACAAGTTTATCCTGAGCTTCTCACGAGGCTTTGGATTTAGGTAAATTCACTCTAGGGTACATAAAAAAATTAACATTCTCTTTTCCCTTTTTCAAATTTCTCTTTTTACTCGCGAAAGTTTCCCCTGCCGGTCGTGTCTTTTGTCACAACGTACCCAATATACATTCGAAGAGTGTACGTTGAATCGAGTATACACGAGAGGTAGGGTATATCGCGCGGCGACGCTATTAATTGACGTA
The DNA here is from genome assembly GCF_000949405.1 of Vollenhovia emeryi. NCBI lineage: Eukaryota > Metazoa > Arthropoda > Insecta > Hymenoptera > Formicidae > Vollenhovia > Vollenhovia emeryi. The sequence goes on along the minus strand of NW_011967226.1, from coordinate 816,680 downwards.
ACTTACGCTTATAAGATATCACGAGTTTCAGGATATTATGAAGTAGCATGATTTAATGCCCCAAGTAGAGCACGAACGAGTTACCTCACGCTGCGCTCGCCATGCCGACGCGGGAAACGGAGCGAATGAAGAAAGGGGTGATACAGAGTCAAACAAGAAGAAGGAAGAGGAAAGTACGGAGGGGGCGAATGGTGCTAAATGAGAGTAATTATGAGACAAGTTTTAACTGCGCCGTTGGTGGACAATGCGTTATCCTTCATTACGCCCCGCTATCTTTTCCTTTTAAATAACCGCGCGGCAGTAGCCCGCTGCCAGTGGAAGACGGGGCCGAAAAAAGCGAGGAAGGCAACAAAGAGGCTGCATCGCAGTTTCTCTCTTTCCCTCCTTTCGTTTTTTTTTTCATCAAACCCTCGTTGAAAGAAGGCGCACGCCGCTCGTAATCGTACGCGATTCGTCCCGACAGGAAGAAAAGAATTTTTAACGAATGAATGCTGCGCTATGCTTAATTACTGCTCCGGCGTTCATAGTCGTAATTATAACTATTGTAATAACGTTTGCTCCTTCAAGAGCCTTTCTCAAATTTACAATAGCCCAGTTTGCTCGCCGCTATCATGTTACAAAGATAAAAAGAATCGGAATACGTGCACACTGGTTAATATACTTGTTCTCGTCAACGTTTTCTTCTTTCGAGAAAACAGACTGTATGAACAAATTATTCGTTCCGTTTCTCTCTCGGAATGTTATAGAAATAAAGTGAACGAACGTTAACTGACTATTTCTTTATATTCCAATCCTATTCGCCTAACATTGCTGCATTATCCTACGTATCTTCTATAATTCATATTTGCGTTTAAGGTGCGTATCTCCTCAATTTTTATTAAAAGCAACGTGGATATGTTTTATAAATATTTCAGATGTGATAAACAGGGACTCGGTGTAACAAATGGCTTCGCGGGAACTTTTGTCATAGTAACTGATATATCCGCGGTATTCTAAAATAACTGGGGGAAAGAAGGCATTTACGAATCCATATTCATATGACAGATCCTCGTTCCTTTGGTACGCGGAAACGTGCGCGCCAAGTTTCACTGGACCTTTTAAAGGTATATTGCACATAGCTCGGATATTTACATTTCCGTATTTTTCTCGCATCGCAATGTTAACAGGATACTTTATTCAATTTAAAAGCAACAAATATTACCGTTTTCGATGTACCATTATCAAATCTATGTGATTTACTTTCGAAAGTTGAACAAACGTATCGCACCTGTCTCTCTTTCTTTCTCTCTTCCATAACTTTCACTAAATTATTCCTCGTCAACGTGCAACGTGTTGGAACAGAATGACAGAAATTCCGAATTACTTCAACGTTCTAGCGTCAGATTTCGTCGGATTACCCGATAAATTTGCCGCGAAAGGGGTTGTGAAGCGAGGATTCGACCTGTGTCGGTGGCGCGAGGGGAGACCCGGGAGAAAACGGTAAGTAGGAAAGAGGCGGAGAAATGTCAATTTATTCTGGCTTTGTTTACGAGCGATTCCTTGGGACGCGACAAGGGGGAGTCGACTGCAATTGCGAAACAAGGGCACAAGGGGTGACTCGAACAGCCGGGGTGAGTCGGCAAGAACCCGTTAATCCGAGCAAAAGACCGGTCGACGACGCGGCGCCCGTCTTTTTGATGGGGGAGCTGGTTGGCTTTAAGTTGCATCGAAGATGTCTAGAAACGAGTGCCAGTCGATGACGGAATATACAAGAGTGAATAGAGGTATTCTCCACCTCTCAAACAAACTAGCGATAAAGTGCGGATAAACGAAGGTAATGGTCTGAACTGGAAAAAGGAAGAGATGTTGTTCCCGTATCATCAACTAGCACGCATCAACCCTAACGTTGTTGATCGCCCCGAACTGCGGATGCTTTTCGCATATAAAAGGTATTAGGAATCGCAAGGGACATGCAGATTAACTCTACTCTCGGTTTAAATTGCTTTGTACCTTTTTCTAATTTTTAAAACTAGAGAGAGGCGTAAAGTAAGTTGAACCGAGATTAAAGTTAATCTGCATTGGCAGAAACATAGACATAGTAAAGTGAAGAGAGCGAGAGGAGACTTTCTTTCTCTGTCTTACGCCAGCGTAAAAGAAAAGAATCGTGCCTGCGCAGTACTACACAGGCGTGATTCTCCCTTGTCACGATGGTGAGACAGAGAAAGAAAGTCTTCTCAAATCCTCTCTGTCTCTCTCTTCACAAGCTTCAGCTTATTCAACGGGACGCTCAGTCTATATTTACTATGTCTGTGGGTAGAAACGAGCATTAATCATTTCCGTATACATCTTCATCAGGGTGCGTCACAAGAATACCTTATACGCGATTCGCTGATACATTCTGTTTTTTGTGGCAGCTAAAGCAGCTAAATTGTACAATTAGTTACGCGGTCGAACGGATGTTGCGCTTCTATCGATTCGATACTTAAAGTTAAGATTTGCATTTTATTACCGTTTTAACGAACGAGATAAATTGTAAGCTTTGATTCATTATTTTTTATATGAATTTAACATTTATGCTCCCAAGAAATTCTCTCAAGACGGTTTGATTCAATTTCAATTTCTTAAATACAATAGTACGTACCGAAAACTCCGCTCTTATACGGTAGTTTATAAAGCACGGAAAGGTATAAGTGATTGATGTCTATGTAAGCAACGTATTTTCTCAGACGAAGGATTAAGAGCTTGATGTCATTCGAAGCATTCATTGATTAATGCCAATCGGGACGCATTGTCACGTTTTAGAAATTGAATCAAGATCCTCTCGGCCACGTCACCCACTGTTGATTTTACGTGACCACCCATGCGTACTGTTTATTTAATGTCCCACGTCAAACATTTAACGCTCTCGTGCCCATCGGCTCGCGTCCGACCACGAGGAAACGTTATCTGTACGAAACGTTGTGTTATATTGTTCCTTTTTAAACAATTATTAACCGAAATGTCCAAAAGTTGAAATACCAAACTAATCGCTAGATTTCGGGATGCTCTCTTTTTCGTAGAATTAATTAATTATTTCAATTACTTAAGATAATCGTACTTTACGAACAACTGCAAACAACTGCAACAAATCAGCGGAATTTTTATATTTCCATCAATCGCTCCGACAGATTTTCTAAACGGTGTTTAAGGGTGTCATCAAACTGGCACCATTCTGTTATTTTTAAATAAAAATTCCTAATTGAGGTTCGGGACATAGCGACACTCATATAGATTAAGAATCTTTGTGATTTTTGTCTCAGATAAGCCTAAATGATAAAAGTCATCAACGCAGCGGACTTGCACCTTTTTCAATAAATATGATAAATCAAATGTTGCATTGTTTTTTAGTATATAATAATTGGCACAAGATACGTTCGTATAATACTTTGGTGAATGCGTTAAGATGTTGGAGAATGATAATTTTGAAAAGGTTTCCCCGAATTTCTCCATCTACGTTGAATTCCATAAATATTGGAATGTTGCAGGATGAAAATAATCGGCGCTAACGATGAAATAAAGAAAGCAACGAAACGCACGAGATATTGCTAAAGCTATTTCTCGTCGCGCTGGCACGCGCGCTCGAACGGGCGCCGAAATTGATATTAGGATTTAAACGTCGGATCCTCCGAAAATCTTTCACTATTTATTGCCGCCAAAGGGTAAATCCGGCTAACGTCCGCGCTAATAAATCACGCGGTAATGGATAATCAAGCCTGCTCCCGCCGCGACAAAACAAAAAGAAGTTCGCCGCCGATCGTAAGGCGCTGAAAGTCGCGATAAGGGAAATTAAACTCGAAGTAGTTTGGAAGATTAGCTGCAGCAGCGCGGAATTCACTAAACTTTTCTACGCCACCCCTACCCGCCCGTCGTCTCGTTCTCCGCCCCTTCGCCGTCGATCCGCATTAGGTCGACGGCGAGTCACAGTAAAAACACGTGACGGAAAACGTTGACGGAAGATCGTTTGCCGCCATCGTTTTCGGGGCTAAAGAGGGTTACGTTGGAAAACTTTCCATCGGCGGGTTTTTCGAAACTCGCCGGTCAGCACGTGGACGCGACGTGTGAACTAGCCGCGCAGCAAAAAAGAAATCAACTGGATCCGCTGGAACTATCGGGAAAGGTCGGACGTATTTACGGTACAAAACGAAACGGCGCGAGCTTTCTCAACGCGGCGGTCGGTCCGCCTCAACTCGGTAATTTAATTTCGACTCAGATTTGCGATCGCCAAGAAAAATCTTCGTTCCCACGAAACAATCGATTTAGCGGTTAAGGGAGTTTCGAAACGGAATTCCCCCTGAGCAGTCGCAAAGTGTAAAAAGAAAACACTTGTCGCGTATACTGTGATAGAGGAGAAATAAGTTGTGCTTAAATTCAAGAACGAGATATCCCACTGCAAAACTCGCGGGGCCTTTCGGATCCCGAAGAGCCGAGAGAGTCCTGGGATCGAGAGGCACGAATGACGATCGCGTCGCGTATCAATTGGAGTAAATCGCACGATTAAGAATGAGGATGCGCATTAATCGTTGCTTGATAAATATTCGATTCACCTTACGCTCGCGAGGCTTACTTATATTCGCTTTCCGTATGCGTACAGCTTCGCGAGAAAATCTGAAATGCACGGTAAGTTTAGCCTTTGGATTCATATTACCCTCGCATCGGTGGTCGATGTATGTCCGTGGCCTCTCGCATTCAGGTCTTCTCGGACCCTCGCTTCTTGAATAAGTCAAATACTCATGAATAAGCGGAGAAAGAGGCGGAGGCGCACCCTCGAGCCCCGGCTCTAAAAATGTTATTTACCGGCGGATTCTTCAAATCACATTTTACGTCCGCGCATGACGCGACTCGCATATATATGTATCCAAAATCATCTGCAGCCTCCGAAATAGATAGCGAAGAGGTGCTTTCAAATCATCGACGCGAAATTCCGCTCCTACTTTCGATTCGTTATTTTTCTTCCCGTTTGAATCAAGTCGCAAAATATTTAATTAAGAAAATGCAAATCGAATTGTTTCATGTTCAACGCAATATATACTAATGCTAATACTAATGTTAATATTAAATGTAATATGTATTAATATTAATATTAATATCGAGTGCAATGTACACTAATATCAATATTAAACAAGTATAATATTTACGGTCTTGATCGTCTGATTACGTTAGCGTATTTTGCAAATTTGCCCGCCGTACGTTAATATCTTTCCTCGCTCTCTTTCCGGGACACGTCCCGTAAAATATACGGGACCATTCTGGACCAGGACTCTTTGAGCGGAGAGACGGAGGACATTTGCAGGAATATTAACCCCTGTGCAAATACATTGGGAACGACTGAAATGCGGCCTTAATTAATTTACGACGCGGTCTGCAAGGAAGGAATGCACCATCTTCGTCCGTGATGTCTGCTCGTTCGAAGGACAATTGCGTGAATTACGTCTGTTTGTTGTGTCGTAAGTCCGTGGAGAAGGGTTGTGAAGGGAAGTGCGAGCTGACGCCGTGTTAATTAAGGTTGTATTTACCCGAGCGGAAGTAGGCTGATGCACAAGCGCAGCGTTGCACCGCTGTTGCATACCTGTCTGCTTTCTACCCCAAAATTGTACCTTGAATAAAACGAATGGCACAAAGTCTTCCCGGTCTTGGAAAAATTTATTTCTACAAACCGCTGTAGGCAAGAAATTAACTGATGTCACCAACCAAATCAACATCTAGAGCTGCGACACGTGTTGAAGTATGAAATAAAAATAGTTGTAATTTTGCTAAACGTTACTTCAAGACGGAAAATGGTGAGGATCGTTATTTTGCAAATATTTGCCGATGTCATTGCCCATGTGATAGAAATTAAATTTGACAAGTGTTTACTTAATAAAAGTTTTATAAATGGAGTCAAACAACTGAAATTGCTCGACAATCCTTGAACATCAGCATGCGTCAGCAGTGGCAAGGAAGATACGTCATTCTCCTATGTACAAATATCGATGCGCGAATTTGTTGGACGAGCGTGTCGACATGCCGTGCGATCGCGGATACTAAACGAGGTACCGAGGGGACCGAAGTTCTTAAACGAGAGCTAAATTCTTTCTTTCGGCGACGAAGAAGTTCCGAAACAAGTGGTAAATCTCCCGCGGAAAAGGGTCACGAGACTCGCCGTCTCCTTCCTCTCGTTTTCCCTCGTCGTCGGATTTCTTTCGCCGCGAATTTAGCATGGAATATTCATCTCGCCCGTTCTCACCCTCGCGCTCAGCGTCTCGGTCTCGCAGTCGGATTATCCGCTGACTCCCCGTAAAATCGGCCTTAAATTCGATATGAATCGTTCTTTCCGCGTGATATTGCCGGCTCTTCCATTGAATCCGACTCGGTGAATTTATTCGGAACGAATTGAGTCCCCTTTTGTATCGTCGCGATGAATAAAGAGGGCGAAAGCTTTTCCATAGGACCCTGCGCGTATATATATAGTCATTATTACTCCGTAAACAATTGCAGCTCTCAGTGAACCGAACTTTCATTATCGTCAGAGTGCGAAATGGGGAGAGATATTTCGGAGAGTGATATTTCAACGGCGGGGATAAAAGTAATTAAGCCCGGAGTGTGATAATAACGATACAAACACGCGAAACAATAAACGTATAAAACGATCATTTGACGAAAAGCATTTTTATCCGAAAGAGGGTGGGACAGCCTAAATTTTTATAGTCTCGAAACGCGGCGCTGCGACGGACAGCTTCAAAACGCGCCAGGGAACATTTTTATATCGCGGCGGAGTGCGCTGAAATGACACTCGCCGTGAAATGTGTTTTTTTCAGCCGTGAGAGCGAGGGCCCTTCGCGTGAATCTATTACGCGGGACTCGGAAGACTTTTCATCTATTGCATATTTATAAAAATGTGTATATTTTATCTCCGTTACTTTTTGCCTCAAGATAACAGGAGGTACAATTTATTCCCCGACATTTACATAATTAACTTATTATTGAAACGATCATTCTCAATCGCATCAATATTTCATCGTGTGTATAATTATTGCATCGGATTAATAACAGGGGAAAATAATTATTCATAGTAAATACGACTCGTGTGTGGCTCATAGTCATCGTATCTCGTAGTCATTTAATGTAATATTTACTTGAATGCGCATGTGAATTTTGAATTATACGATTCATAGTAATTAATAGTTCACTCGCAATTCAAATGTATGCTCCCTGTTTCGATGCATATTAATAAGTATTAAGTCTCGGCGACTAATAGGAAATGAGGACGCCGTCGATCGCAGTTACTTGAGCGCCCTCCTAATTTTCCGGCCTTCTCGTTCGCCGCTACGAATCCACGATGCAATGGCGGTGCCCGATCGGGTTCTAATTAAATATCGTTCGCAGGTATATATACGTCGGACTGGCGCGTGTAATCGCCTCATTTGGCGCTGACAAATAGCGCCGTCTAAACGGATTCCGCTCGTGCGATTCGCCGAATCGATAAGCACTGAAGAGAGATAACGAGAGTCGTTTACGTCCACACCGATTAGCAGGTTCGATTCTACGGAGTGTTCAATCGGCTGCGTTAAATTCGCGATTCGATCGCAAGAAAATGCCCTCGTCACCTCCCGCGGCGCAGCGCCGCGGCGCATTACGGCCCGGGGGTTGGATAAAAATTCTCACCGTAAACTCGCGTAAAATGTTACACGATTTATCATTAGCGTCAAAATAACCCGCCGTCAAAGTGCGGCGCGTTACTTAACCGCGGCTTTAATAGTTAAGACCTCGTAAGTTCCGCCGCCAAGTTTCGAAATGCTTCTCCTCTAATTTGAGTTATACTTATGACCAACGTTAACGATACGCTTCGAAACTCTCGCATTACTTCTTCATAATATTAGCTTTGCGGATTATCGCGTTGCGCCCGAGCTTCTTTTCAAGCGGCCCGGTTAGATAATAATATTCCCTATATCGCGAGCGCCGCGTTCGTACCCGTTCAAACTGATGGTCCTCGCGTCACGATGGTCACGTCTACGGCATATCATTTCTCCGCCACCAACAGTTTAATGGTGTGTCCCTCTGTTGGAGTCGCCCCCGTGTTGGAAGTACACGTCGACATTTACACGCGAAACATCTACAGGCGAGTCCGTCTACGAGTAGCAAAAGTACGGTAGCGCCGGAAGGCTCGCGCGTACAACGCCAAGTCGTATTGCGTGCGTATATATATAAAGGGCGCGCACTCACACTTACGCGAGCGTAACCGAACCCTCTCCGCACGATATCCGGGATCCTAGAAACTCGTTAGCGTATAGGTACATTGTTCTGCGCCCCTGGACTTGCAGGCGTTACCGTTTTGCGCTGGGGGTCATGGCGGCTGTACGTTGAGGTGGCATAAGATAGGGTAATTGATTGCCGCGCGCTCCTACGTAGATTAATAATAGTCACCGTTATCATCCCCACGTATATAGGGGTTTCGCCTGCCCCGTATACGTCGCGCGCTGTGATACACGATACTTGGTTGCTAGCTACTCGAGACACGTTCCACCCGCGACAGCCCAACATTCTCGCCGCGAAACGGCGAGATTTGACGGACGCGTTTTCGTCAGGCAGAAGTTCCGCGGTAATTGCAACAGTTTCAACTATGCTGGATGCAACTGGTGTTGCGTTTATAATTTACCATGCGCGTATGGGAATCGATCGTGCCGTACGCGCGGCACGGTCTACCGCTAAGTTGCAGCTAATTGATTTTCTCCGAGGGCAGGTGGCCCTTGACAAATCGGGACGATCACACAATTCTCGGCGAAAATGCAGAAACGAGTGCACGGCGAGGAGCGCGGGACCACGTCGAAACAGTTTTAAGCGAAACGCGTCGTGCACAAATAAATTGCTAAACTCAGCCGTCTGACTAAAACTTGTCTTTAACTACTCAACGTTTTCGCAGCGTATTGACGTAGCCGCGCGTCACATGGAAATTGTCCAATTGAAGAAAATACCAAATAAAAGATTAAATGTCGTCTATTTAAAAAAATTGAACGATAAAATCGAAACGCGGGGAGATTTTAGAATAGGTAAATAAACGCAATTTATTTGTCAATATTGGACCTATGCTAGTGAAAATTTTCGTTACCGAAAGTTATATCGCGCAACACCTATACAGAAAAAGTACAAAAATAATATAAATATATTATTGTAAAATTTTATGTAACGAGTTTTGCAATATCGTTCATTAAACACGTACGATCTCTTGCATTGAGTTCTCTAACGTAGAGTTGTATTGTATAACATCGATACATTGCGCCATTAGATTTTCGCGGTACGCTTTATGTCATGGGCCACCTCGCGGAATTAGGAATTGCAGTCGCAGTTACACTCGGTATCGCGTTAATAATAATTCGCGTGCACCTAGAGGATGAACACTAATTTTCAGTCGTTAACTACAATTAAATTTGACCCGGCGCATTCGCCCGGCAACAGCCGGCGATAGTTAACAGCCTTCGCGAGCGATACTCGCCTTTTGTCAACTAATCCTGAACCAACAACCTTCGTCGCACAAAACACCACAGGCCGTAGAAGCGACGTCCCTTTGCAGGGAATTATTTCGACGGCAATTAACAGGAACCCAACATACAAAGGAACCCAGTTGCAAAATATATATATATACATATAACTGCGCGAAATTGATCTGCGCGGAGTTAAACCGTACGCGTATAAGCGAAATTGTAAGCGTAACCAAAAAAAAATAGCAAGAATTTCACGTAATATCAAATAAAATATAAACATTTTCTAAAGTTATTATTAAAAAACTACGAATTATTTTTGTGATAATATAAAAAAATTATGTAAATTTGCAGGCTAATGAAAATGTTCTAATATCTATTACAATATGGAACAAATGAACTTTTGTAAATAGACACGACTGTAATAATATTTTTTAATAACTGCATGTGATACTGTCAAATAACGATTTCTAGATTTTTTTATATTTTTTTGTACGTCACATTGAAATTAAATACAAATACAATACAATGTGAACCTTTATTGGTGCATATGTATGCATTCGACACTAAAAAGAAATGCAATAATAGCGTGTTACGTGTAATGCAATTATGTGGCAAAACGCGATGGGATGTGCAACGGGAAGAGCGGCGTCCCGAAGAGTCACAAAGAGCGGCTCTTGTGCGAAGCCTTTCAACGGGTTCACGAATTCGGTCCATTTAACGAAATCCTGCGGAAGTGGATTGTTACTAAATATTTCAAGGAATCCCTCCATTATTGATCGGCCAATACTCATTTCCTACGTGTCGATCGCGGCTACGCGTACTTACGAGGTCGGTCACGTAAGACCGCTGTATGCCCACATACGTATGTACCTACTCTCGTGCTCTCCAGCTCGAGAGTGAAACGCAACCGTCTCGACTTGTGCACTATCCTCATGCCCTTCCGATTGACTTGCTCGCGCGATCGCGAATACAAGGAGAAGATGGAGTTAATCAGAGGGACTAGATGCACGCCGCGACACGTATCTCGCTGGCATACTCAAGAATGATTACATTAACCTGCCGTACTACAGCTGTGGTTACCATCAACGTGGACGAACGCGCGCGCGCGCCAGATCTGCTCGCACTTACACGCGCAGACGTGGACTCCCGGAGTTGGACGTGCATGTGCACGGTTACACATTGGACGTGCCTTCAATTTAGCGAGCGTTTCTGCAATTCGTGCATTCCGCCAGGCGGCTACTTAATTACTTACGCGCCGCGGCCGGTAATTACTTTCGCCCTCTCCGGTTACGGAGCTTCGAAATGACCCGGGTTTCGAATGACCGCTGACGCTGCAATTAGCACACAAGCGTGTCAAAGAACTGCGGCGGTGCAATTTTTTCCTGTGCCTTAAATATCGCGGATTTTTACACTTTGACGATAACGTCGGAGTTACATATCTGATGTGAGCGAGCAATTATAAGTGTTGATAGTGAAAAGCAGTAAGTCAGAAATGTAAGAGACTTTTCCCGCATCGACTGAGAACAATCATTATAGAACGAGATTTCGCGCGAGAGAATCAATACAAAAGTTACGAGTTGTTAAAAGTAAAATATTCTCTCATTAAGAACTCTTTTCTCTTTTACTGGGTTTTACTCTATACAAATATAAATTATAAAAGACTATGGAATTAATCAGTGTATTGCTGTAATTACAAAAGCCTGTCGTATCAAATACTGTCATCCTATCAGGAAAGCAAAATTAAAATTGCAGTTTACTAAACACGTCCGTTTAAACGGTCGCCTTGACATAATGATAAAGTGGCCTCGTTAACACCATAAGGTATTAAAAGATTAATTCGTAAGTCGATGCGGCGCATAACTGTCGCGTGTTTGCAGAAGACAGCATAAGAAGCAGCAGCAGCCCGCAGCTTTATTAATGATCGGCAACAACAACGTGCTGGCGACTGTATGGAGCTCCGCAGCGCGGCGCGTCGTGGTATTAGAACGCTCGAAAGTTTGCCTTTCCACGGCATCCCACGCTACATTAATTTTGTATGGTGGCTAATTATTACAGGGACCCACGTTGCTTTTGTTACCTCAGCATTCGCGGCGCCGAAAAAGATGCAATGTTATATTGCGCGGTATGAATTCCCCGTTGCCTACAGTCCTTGGTCGTCGACAAGACGACAACTATTCCGGGTTATAATTCTGTTTGGCCAACATGAATAAAACATATTGGATTTCATTGCGATTCATAATATTCCGCGTAATTATTCCGCATTGTATCGTTGATATAATTGAAAAGTAACTGATATTAATACGCACACGTAGCTGGCTCGATGAGTCGAGGCTAAACCTTCTAGTCGCGTTACTACGAATGAATCTACGTAAATGCATAGGTGTATCGTGTAAAAGATTTTATTACATTTGAGATCACGTCAGCTTTTCAATTTGGTAATCCACACATTTTCGTAACATTAAAAGAGAGAACGTTTTGCATGACGAATAGTGGGTAACAACAATCGCGAATGAAATTGGGATAGCTTTGAATTAATTGTACGCAGGGTGCAGTTATACTTACGTACTGTATAAAATACTATAGCAAAGCAAGCCCTCGGAATGACACGAAGTAATTTCCGCCCCAAAATCTCACATGCATTTCTGCGTAACTACCGGAGCTGCGTACTTAAATTTAATTATAATTCGCAGCACCGCGACACGGCGTCATCTGCATCCCTGCATCCCCCCATCCTTCTCACGTTCTCATCTAGCTTTAACGGCTTCCGGAATTTTGGGTTATTCAGCATTTGTTAACCCATATGGCAGAAAACTGTCGATTCCGCAAAACGTCATTTTCAGGCGAAAAGCGGGATCGTCCGAGAATGGCAATGCGAACAAATTATATTTTCTACGTTTCCTCGCCGTTACCTTTTCCACTGCTATCCAAAATTTTCAACATAAAAAAAGGGTCTGCTGGCAAAGTGGAAGCACGTTAATGTATCGCGAGGGCCAGTACACATGACACGTTCATGGATTTAGAAACATCGCGTTAGCACGCGACACGTTCCACCCGATATACCCGACGGACTTAATTAAAGAGGTCAGCGATCGGTGTAACGTTTTGTAGTCAATCCGCGCACTTTTTGTAAGCGAACATGAGTCTGCGCAATCCCCTCTATTTGCACATGGCGAATCGTTTTTGTTTTCGGCGATGTGGATTTTCCAGTGATTTTCCACGATTTTCCACGTTGAGCAAATACGGGGATTTCAACTTAATGCACAACCACGGTCGGGGCTTCCAATGCTGGGCTTTCATTTCGCCTCGTCGTTGCACTGGTTCCATTTTACCCTGTCGACTATCCAGTCAACAGTCAACACGAATCACAATAGCTGAGAAGAAAACGAGGAGAAAGAAGAAAGACGAGAAGGAGGGAGAGAGACGACAATAAATCGTCTCGACATTTGAACTTTAGGTTTTTTCGATCTTCTGACTTTCTACATTCGCCGAGAAATATTTACTGAAAAACTCTGCGGGGACAGTCTCGAGAAAATGAAAGTTTCGAAATCTCGCGCGAAAAGGGACATTTGCATATTAAGATAAATAAGGCAGCTATTATAAGTAATTGTCTTTTCTTCGTAACGAAATATTAATTGTATTATATCTAATATATTAATTTACTCGCGCGTGTTTCGACTTGCATCACGCCACGTCACCTCAACATGAACGGTTTTGTTTAATAAAGATACTCATTCTTCAGTCGTATTAATCTTCCTTCAGGTTGGAATTCTGCGTAATGCAAAACGTAACACTGTATGCTCAATTATTCGTTATCGCGGGGAATACAGCACGCTTCTTATCATAGAGTCCCGTGTTTATCATCTGAACCAACTCGGATAGCGATTCCTCCGGGGAGCCAAGAGAGTTTCAAGAAGATTGCTTAGCCGGACGACCGAGGTAGAGCAGTCGCGAAAGTTCGAACTAGACTTCGCACTCCGATACCGATTGCTCGGAACGTATTTTCTTAAGAAGTTTCTCCCGAGCACTCGCCCCGAAATCTGTATCCTCTGGAGGCAGAACGAACTGTCGCTCGGCTGCACATAGGTGTACTAACTTTCTACTCCTAAAAAATGGATTTCATTGAAACTAAATTATTTCATGATGACTCGCGCAACTTCATCGCACGTCGATAGCTGGGACAAGATTTAGCAGTTTTTACAGAGTATCCTATAACCGAAAAATTAAGAGATCGTCAGTGTACTTTGATTCCTAAACGTCAGATATAAATAAAGGTCGCGCGTACGTGTACTCCGTGTACAGAAGAAATTAATTCGATATAGTTTATATATTTCATAAGATATTTTTTATGTCGATATATGTTTTCGCCTTTAGTCACAGAACTTGTCAATCAGATATATAAAGAAAAATATACGATGTAAGAAACGAATAAGAACATTCTGCAGGTGGCTTAGACTTCCGTGCTACACGCTTTTCTTCACGGAATGCTATATAGGTACAGCTGAGATAAGGAAAAAGCTTCTACTTATTCGAGTTATATTTGACGTTCGACACGAAACCCTCGATACCGGAATGTTTGGCAAATAAATTCGACAGAAATCTTATTGGCCCTTTCCCAACAGCCCTCTCACCGCGAAATTTTGTTTCTGTCTGGCGCTTTACTCTCTTTGGGGTATTGACTCTCTCAACGTACAAGAAACACGTCCGTGCCGCAATTTTCGTGTTTACTGACAAGCGCTACTGCCCAAGTTCACGATTTCGTGATAAATTAAGTACTTTGCAATTCACAGTATTTATGTTTTTAATTGATTCCAAAATTTACCCCCATTTCTCGCTGCGTAAATAATAATGTAAAATACTTTTACATTATTATAGACATAACATTTATATAGTTGGTTCATTTATTAGCTTTTTATGTCACGTTTTAATGGTGTTGAAACAAATTTTTAGTACGGTTGAAAGTTCACTTTTCATACGTGTGTGGAGATGACATATAAAACTATATTATTTAATTTATTTTAACACCTTATATACCTCGTATTTTTTCGCCCTTTGATACATGTTTAATATTCCATTCCTACGGTGTTTTTGTTTACAATGCAACTGCGTATTTGTCCAATAAAATTAAATAGATCAGTGATATTGTAAATTAATTCAAGCGAAAAGTTCTGTAATTAAATTCTAATTAAATCTCGTTCGATGTATAGCAATTTTGATTTTCCTTTCCGTGCGTTAGTTTTCTAGCGGTTATTTACCTAAATGCGGATGTTGCGCCTGTGATATTACACCGAGCCAACAAATATAAATCACGCAAAGCGTAGAGCTGATTTTAATTAGACAATAAAGAGGTGTGATTGTAACCGCGTTATATCGGTCGCTTGATTGCATTCACTTTCCGGCACAGAGTGTGCCAGTAAATTCGCACGGATATTAATTTTTGAGTCCAGCGCGTTGAGCATTATCACTGATAATATCGAATTGGAATCATTTCCATATACCCAGGGTGCTATTATCTATAGATTTTCGGACAACAACGAGCTACATCACGTATTGTCAATATTTGCCGCTTATTTACACGAGCCGCACTAATACACGTCGCAACTTTCCTGTAATCGTTGTAACACATATTCCGATCGCGATATTACTTCTTTTCTTCCATCGACTGATTATTAACGTCACTAATCAACGGCAGTTCTCGCCAGCATCGCCTGTTAATTCATGCGCGCGCTATTCCTTCCGATGCACTAATTGCATTAGTTATCATATAAATTTATCCGATACAGCTGCCTAGCTCGGAAACTAACGGTTTGATGCAAACTCGAAGTTAATTGTTTCAGGCTTTCCATACGGTACAATTTAAATAGTTTACATATGTGAACTCTACGCCGCGCATTATTGCAGCAGTGGCTGAAATCATGATCGCTGATAAGGTAAAACATTTATAATGTCTCTCAGCTTTTATTGCAACGCTGACATTTTCAGCTTGCTGTCGCGGTAACGAATCAGGGGGATCGTGAAACAATCATTTTATACAATTTCTTATACGAATTTTTTCTGAACTGAGCGAAGTAACTCTTGCAGGGGAGTCGCGAAGTATTAATTTTAGTTTTTTTTTTACGTTTTGGGGGTTGAAGGACTAAAAAGTTTGAGAAACGTTGATGTATTCGACACGTTTCTCCTAGCAATAAAGTACACGTATTTTTACTTTTCATATATAAATTTTTCAAGTTCTTGTTATCACCGATATTGGAACGAGAGAGAGAGAGAGAGAGAGGGGGGGGGGAGGAGCATGATAAAAAAATCTACATTAATATTAAATTTTAAAAAAGAAATAGTGACGTAAATGCGTCTCGACTACGCGTGCATTAACGTAGAAGTTGACTGGACGTACACTTGCGCGGTTACGCTCGCATGTAGGTCCTAGCAAGCAACAGAATAGCTGCCTTAATGGATGCTGACGCTATTTCGAGGTTAGATTACGGTGGTAGAGTGCCGAGAGACATCGAGCGAGATGCTGGCGTCACTTCCCAAGGGCGTGATCGGAAATTATCATTCAATAATGATAGCGAATTGCCGGCTCTTGGCGAAACTACGTACGATACAGCGGTCTAATCGCGAGAATTTGTACCCATCCGCGTGCTCCGACGAACTCATTATTAAAACTTGATCGTATATTGTGTCGTATTGTTTCGCGAACAATTCCTGCCGGCATTCTGTTTTACGCATAAACATGCGCGCACGCGCTAATGCTAATGGCGCCGCGAAATTAAATCTAAACATTTAATTTAATCCAGCGGCAATTTTTTTTTCTACGCGGCGAATTTTGTAAAAACACAGGCTCGCGCGATAGACGATTAAATCGATATTCTGATTGAAAACAGGCGAGAGAGCGTGTGTGCGCGCGCGTAAAGGTCCTGTGTAAAAGAATCTCGAGCCTCTAAAATGACACGGGGTGTCCGATTACGGACGATATCTCTTAAGGATACGACGAGAGCTCCGGGTGTGTACAACGCTCCACCCCTGTCTTACTTATATGTGCGCTAAAGTGACGGTTGCCACGTGTTTTAGCCGTGTGACGGCTCAGCGATAGCTTATGCGGGGCAAGCCATTGCGAGTGGCAGCCGAGAGAGAGCAGAGAGTAAGACTCGGATCCTCTAGACAGGGCTTTTAACGTAGTGCCGACGGACGCGTCATCGAAGCACTCGATTAAGGATTTGCCAGTGCAGGGGTGTAGCTCGCACAGCCAGATATTACCTGATATAAGCCGCCGCGCTTAATACATCTTACTGCCGGGGCTGGGGCTCCGGGAGTGACGCGCGCACCGGCTCGTATGTAGAATACGTACCATATGTACCCGGCGTATCGTAAAATGAGATGTCGCGCTGGCTTTTATGGCGCCTGAATCAAGATTAGATTTACTTTGCTCCGACATAGGACGTTTTCACCGAGAGAGGCGGAACCTCGTTGAACCTATTTCGCTCGTGACGTCGGGGGGATCGCGACGGGTTTCCCGCTCGGATGCCGGCGAGCGTGGAAAAACTATGGTTTATACGGGCGGAAGTACAACGTGGGCCCCGAATCGTGGCGTTGCGACAACAAACGCCCAGCCGTACCGCAATTCCGCGAGAATAACACTCGCCGCGGACGCGATACCCCGTGCGATTTTCGCGGGATCGATAAGTGCAACGGCGATAAGTCGCCGCGGAGATGTAAATTTACGATTGCCCGGTGCACGCCGCGGTAACGATTGATCGTAAATACGAGCGCGTTATGAGCTATTGATAAAGCATCGGAACGGAGTAACATCTTCGCGTATTTCAGCCGAATGATACGGCGGACGCGAATGGTGCTGGAAGACGTAAAATAGAGTCGTTTGCCATAGGCTTTAACGATTTTAGGATATTTATTTCAATCCCGGTGCCATTAGGGGGGACCATTACGCGACCGAGTAGATTCCGAAACGCCCCGCGTCCATTTGTGCACGCGTATCGTCATTCTTTATTTCGTATAAAATTTGTAAAAGCTCCCGGGCACACCGAAAAACGCCGGGACTTGTACCATTTCCTTTAAGCCCGCGCAACCGTGAAGTATCGCGTAGTTTCGACTTATCGATCACGAAAAGGGACGACTTGAATTTATTTACGGTCGCCTCGGAGAAACCGGCGCGCGGCGCGCACGCGGAACGGCTGCGCGGTGTTTCTCGCAAAAAAACTCTCAGGGCCGAAAAGTAATTTGCAGCGCGCATACCGCGCCTTTCGCTTTAAAAGCATTTTTAATATACCGTGCACAAGGTCTTAAAAAAAGAGAGAGAGAGAGAGAGAGAAAGAGAGAGAAAGACAGGATGCCTCCTTTTCGCGAAACTAAATTTTGCTTCGTATATTAAATGAACATATCTCTTATGCGAACAAGAAAATATTTCGCTTACGAAATTGCGCAAAATACATTCTTGTTCGCGAGAGAGAGAGAGAGAGAGAGAGAGCGCTGATCTCTCGTTTTTTCGCCTTGTTTCTCCGCTTCTCGTTTTACGTATCTCGCTAGAATCTAAGCTAATTCCACGACGTTAAGCGACTCGAAGTTTGTATCTTTCCCGCGGGAGTCTTCACTTTAGCGCAGTTTCCAGCAACAACTCCCGAAGACCCCCAAAACGGCGGACTTTATGCTACTGCTAAAATGTACATTTCATTATAAAATCCATCCGGCGAGCCCGAAAAACACACGAGCATCGGGCTGTTCCGCGAGAGAGGATGTACACCGATCTCCCCCGGTCCACAGTTCCATGGAATTACAAAGTCCTGTAACTCGCGTGTCGTTCCGTAAACACAATTACCGCGCAACGAAATCAACGGTCTACGAGAGCGAAAGAGAGCGCGAGGGACGGGAAAGAGAGGGGGTGAAAGAGAAACGTAGAAACGAGCGAACCGTGCCGCGGTAAGTGGCGCGATTATAATTTCCAAGGAAGGGGGAGGTAAGGGTGAAGACGTCCCTTCGCGAGCAGTCTGCTCCTCTCTGGACTCCTCTGGGCTCCATCCAACCAACCGCCCCCTCCCCCACCCACCCACGCCAAAGGCGCAGACTCGGCAAGTGCTTGGAGACGCGAGCATCCGCAGGAAGTCATTAAAATTTTCATTGTCGCGTTTGCCTGAAAATTTCTGGACCAAATAAACACGCAGATTTATTATTTTATCTCGCCGACTTCCGCGGCCCGCGACCGCGGGGCCCGGCTCGCCGCGCCCCGCCGGCGAACACTGCCAATCGCACCGCGAGATAATACTTGTCGTAATTTCACGCCTTGTTACTTGCTCAAAAGAGAAACAGCCCAGCGTCGGCAGCGCACAGGCAGCATTCTCCCCGATATTTTCATAATATTACCGAGGGTAGCAGCGCGATTGGATAAAAACCGACAGCCGTGCAACAGTACAGCAACATTTCTCGACTCCGCTTTTGTCATGCCTGCACGTGCGTTTCTTAAATCTTAAAGTCCCCGCAAAATACAACCATTCTGCGATTCTTTAAATTCCTCGCGCGCGCGCGCACTCTCTCTCTCCCTCCCTCTCCCCTTATCCTTCCTCTTTTACCCCAACTTCGGCGTGCTGAGCTTTCTTTTCTCCTCGTTTCTCTTTCCTCTTCCCTGGCGCGGTAAGTATATGTACGTCGGTGGAAAACTTTGCTATCTTGCTGGCGATACAAAACGCGATCCCAAGCACCTCTTCCCTCATACGACCTCATCCCCTCGGCGTCTTACTCCGCTCGCATCGCCACCTTTTTATCATCCGGACCTACTTCTGTCGTCCCCTCGTTCCTCCGACCTCATCTCGATTTCCTACGCGGTTTCGCCGCGAATCCAAAACAGCTCTCGGTATCTACGGCGCAATAGTCAGCCCCACGCCAGGCATATAGCGTGGCCTACTTGGGAATTTATACGAAGAAACTATGCGTATGAATTCGTATTAGATGAAGTTTTGGGTTGCCGTCTTTCGCGAAAATGCGAAAATTTCTTAACGGCTGCTTGGAATTGTTGCGACGCCAATGACTATGCGAACCGCGAATTCTCACGCGCTCATAAGCTGTCGAAAAATGTGGAGCTAAAAGACCTACAACTACCGCGGATATATCGTATGAATAATATAATAGCGAAATCGGAAGGTTACTTTCGCAAAGAGATCAGTAATTTCTAGTTAGCTAGAAATAAAATGCTTCAAAGGGTTAATTCAAATATGCTGCTGACCCCGTTTTAGTTATATTTTTTATAATACCTAATAATTAATACCTATCTACTGCCAAATTTACTGTCTAGGGATCAGATACCCGATGCTCAAAGCTCGGTTTGTTGCCCGCAAGTTATTTCCCAAATACAATTTCAAATTGCAGTAAAGTTGTCCTTTAACCGCGTATGCGACCCCGGGCGAAGCACGCGTCATATATCGCCATAAAGAGCGCGCCGGATACATATTTCCTGCGGCACTCGTATTTTATTCCGCAGCGTGCATTACCGCTCTTTAAATATCACGGCACAATTTCATGCCCGACAAGCGTCCTAACGATGCCCAGTTACGTTTCAATGCACGCGTTTCCAACTCGAAACGCCGCGGAAATTCTCATGCAAAAGCGCACCGACCCAAGAATCGACGCTTACACCGGACTCTCCGGAGATTTTTTTTCAATCCGCGCACCCCTCTCTCTCTCTCTCTCTCACACATACACACACACGTACACGCACACGATTCAGCGTGAACAATATTTCCCGGGACATCCGTGCTCATCCGCGCGCTACCCATCGCTCTCCTACGATGATCCTAGAACTAAGGATAAATTTCACTCTTCCCCTATCGTCGTTCTCTCAACCTCGCCACCATCTCGCTCACCCACCCCTCGCAGCGGCAATGTACCGAGAGCAATGAAAATGATTAACCGCCACCCTGAATCCCGGCAAAGCTTCTCTAATCCGGCACCAAAGGCAAAATCAGAGACACCGGCGGTGCTGTAACTCGCGAGTTAACTCGCCACCGTGTGCACGAAACACGGCCGAGACGCGTCCGCTTATTACCGGCGTCTCTCAGAAACGATTAACAATCTTTTCACAAACATCTCTCCGGAGATGAAAATTCTAACATATTACTTTTACGTATAGAAATAAAAAGCCGCACGTTCTTACAACATGCGTGTCACGTACGTCATTTCGTATCGTATGCCAAAACTCTGAATAATATATCTCTTACGATGAATCGATGTTATACACGTGCGATGATAACACAGGTTAAACATTAATGTATGATTTTCTTGTCTGAAATCTTCCCGGATCCCACGGGTCTCCTGTATTATAATTAATTCTTATTCGATAATGCGCTTAATAACGATTACGAAAAATATGTTATAAAATATTAGGATTTTGCTACGTTTCACGGGGAAAATCGTCGATGAAGAACGAAGAGAGAAGCTGAAGAATATTATTCGAGATATAGCGTCGTACCAGTTAAAAGTTTATATCGTTTTTCTAACGTCTATGTGATAATTCGATTGCAGAAGCACTTCCCACGTCGTCTGTAGACGACGCAGCAGCGACAGACGGCCGTTGAGAGTTTCGGCTTCCCTCTTCAACCCCAACCCCGCCGTCCCGACGCCTCATCCTCCGCGTTCTCGAGATGGCAGCATACCGAGGGCAATGAAAATGATTAAGCGCCGCCGTGAATCCTAGCGAAGCCGCACTAATCCGCCGCTAAAGGCAAAACCGGAGTCAACTTTGGTGCTGTAACTCGCGAGTTAACCTCCCATTACATACGGGGAAAAGGCAAAACGCAAAACGCGAGACGCGAAACAGCCGGCACGCATCAGCCGGCGATGGGCGAGCATGCGGAATGACTCTCCTTCTCATCCGTCTCCATACAAGCCGCTATAACGCTATCTAATTTTCCCTATTCCGACCGCTTCATCTCGAGTGCCCCGGCATCGCTCTAGTTTAACGTACTTTTGGGTACTCTTTCCGGGCCAGAAATATGGTACATCTGGGGATCCTGGTGGCCGCGCGGCCGAAATTTGTGGAAACAATATGCAAAAGCTGCACGCCGCGACTGAATTTGTGGTAACGGTATGCAAAGCCCCGGCGCGCGCGCCGGTCCCACAGCTTCAAGATGCCCGCGCGCGACTTTCCGAAACGACGCCGCGTAAAAGTGTAATGTCAATTTTCGGACGGGGAATGTACATAGTCGCGCTTGATACATTTTTCAGGGCGCTCGATCGAAAAGTTGCGAATGACATTTACGACACGTTATTATATATCGGGAGCGATACGGGAGGGCGAGGTATATATCCGAAGCCCGGTGTGACGGTCGCAAATAAAGCTGTCTCGGATGATTCAGGGAGCGCCTCAGTCTCGGGTTTACTACTCTGAAGGAGAGAAGAGGTTCTTAAAAATATTAACCGCTCCGAAAAGCGCGGGACCATCCCCCTCCCCCTCGTTTTCACTCCTTTTCCCTCCCTTCCTCTCGCACCGCGCCTTTTCGGTGCCACGTAACAAACTGTTTCTACAGCCCCGTTATCATCTTTCCGGCTGAGGACAGTCGCGGAGAGGACGCGCGAGAGAGGAGGACGATCCGAACACGATGAGGAAGGAGAGGACGGAGCCCAGGAACAAGAACAGGATTAATGGGCCGTCGTATCACGCACGGTGGGCGATAAAATATCGTAGGAAATATCCTCTGGCCGTGTAGAGAGTCTTGGCCATCCGTGGAATTTACTCCCCGCGCGATATCTACTATCTTAGATAATCTCCGCCATTAAAGGCCACCGGCCGGATACTGCTCACTCTCTCTATCTCGTTCGCAGCTTTACGATAAAAGCTTATGCGCTACGCCAAATTCCGTCGTTATTACAAGAATGCTCATTCTACCCGCGAGAGAGGCACTTACAGTAAATACCGCTCGCTCGGTAGAAACAATGCGGCGATACACATTATGGGATTAATATCGTCTCGCGCGAGCCCGTCGTTTCCCTGTAAAATTGTATATCGAGTCTCTTCCGATGCGTTCCCCGTCGTACATCGTGTCCGTAACGCTTTGCAATAATACCGTACCTTGTAACGTGAGACGATAAACACGAAATGAACGCGGGGTTATCGCATCAATCTCCACTTGGCATTCATTTTACAATCGCGACGCGATTGACGGACGACAATGGCATAACGTTACAACTTATTCCAAATACTGCGCTGCACCGTAAAACGCTTCTATCGTCGCTGTTATTAGCCGGGAACGTCATCGCGTCAATACCTTTGCAAGTTATCCTTTAGACGTCGCATTTCTCTCCGGCTTTATCCATCAGACGTCGAATATCCCGCAACGCTCGAGATCGGAAAACCGAAATCGTGTGTACTTGATAAATATTTGCGGATCCTTGGGGTAACGGCGTACGCGTGTGGACGTTAAGCCTGCGTGACGGCTCGATCTCGTGTTTCGAAGCCTTCCATGGCGAGTCGTGTATCGCGAGCCACTTTGGACGTCCTGACGTATGGCGTGTAAATACGAATATCGCGCGCGGAACAGTAATGTGGTCCGCAAGGGCCTCGCCGCTCCAGGGAGGGTGGGCGCACCCCTGTCATGTTCCCAAGCCGCAGTGGTCTGCCAAGTGGGATTTTGGTCGTTCCGCCGACCCGCCGACCCGCCGGCTAACTCGTAACAGAGTCACCAAAGCGGCAAAATTACGAGTGGAACGCCAGCTTTTGGATGTTCTTCTTCAACGTGATGCGCGCCGCCTCTCAAAAGAGGCGCCTGCGATCTCTTTCCGCGCCGCGCTTCCCGCTTCCGTTTATTTCTGCTTTCATACACTCCCGTCTAAACCTGAATGGTAGGGTCCGTCGTCGAGGGTCGGGAAATGATTCCTGTCGCCGACTATACGTAATAGCCACTTCTCGGGATATGACCGCGATCATAAGTTTATTAACACTCGAGCTATATAAAGCGGCTTCCTCCAAATTCGCGTATAGTATAACGATGTTCTAAATTTATGCGAGTCTACAGAGAGCCTTCTGCTCGTTCACGGAAAATTTCATCTGCTTTCTTCACCGCAGAATCCTAATTAAGCATTACGGTGAAACGCTCGTAGACGAACGGTTAAACGGTTCGATTGGCAATTAGATCGTAGACTTTAATTCACGTCGGTTCCATTATTAATGAGGTGACGGAAAGCACGTAAGTGAGGAAATTTTGAAAAATGCTGCTTATCTCGTGAGGAAACGACGCGCATTACACCGGCATACGCTACGCCTATTTCTTGAACAAACGACTATCAGCAGCCACGAGAATTCTCGAGGTACGTGACTCGGGTACAAACAGAAGAAGATGGTACCCAGCGCGACAATGCGGTGTTCTTGCACGAACGACGTATTACCTCCTCGGGCATTAATCGGTTCGTGATAGCGCGGCAGTGCCGGTAATATAAGCACGATATTACAAAGGCGACGGGTCGGCCGATCTTCGAGACGACGACGTCGCGCTCCTTGTCGCGGCCTTAATTAAATTCCGGCAAAGAATCGGAAGTAGGGAAAAGTTCGGCCTTCCTCCCCGGTGACGGGGTACGACTTGGGCCACACTTGGGTTTTAATAACCGTCCCGGATCCGTGCAAGAAGAAGCTGGCAAATGGCCGTGCGGCGTTGGTGGCGGCTCTGGAAGCGGCCGGGCCAGAGAGAGAGAGAGAGAGAGAGAACAGAGGAGAAGGGTATAGGTACCAACCCGAGCGGAGTCAAGCATCGATCCCCCTATTCCTGTCCCATTCCTGGTCTCTCTTCCTCTCTCTCTCTTCCACCATTTCCTCACGCAACCACCGACACATCCCCGTCGTCTCGCCACCTCTTCGTCCTCCCGTTTCTCCGTCTTTCCCGCTTTTACTCGTATGCCACCGCGTTTCGACGTTTCTCTCGAAAAGCTCACACGTGCCTTATGTCTCCCTTACCATCGCGGAGACTCTTTCCGCCTGCTTTTTGCCCCAGTCGGCTCTCACGGTAATTCTTTTTCCCTCTTTCTGCCCCCGCCTATCTATCTATCTACACGTATCTCCTCCTCTTCGTCCTCTTCCATCCTACCTACTCGTTTGCCGATCTATCCCTGATTTTTCTCTCGCGGTTCACTTTCGCCCCTTTTTTTCCCCTCCATCGTCCTCTGACTACTTCCTGTGCAAACGTCCCCAAGTCGATCTATGACATTACCGCTTGCTCCCGCGCTACTTCCTCTCCGACTGATTCCGCCAAAGCCGGCGCGCCTGCTTCCACCTCGTCTTTTATTTCCCACTACCTTTACCGCGCGATATCCCCGCCAGTCCAACCCCAACGCCGCTAACCCCTCCGCAATCTTCACGGCAGACGGTGCGATATCTTGCGTAACCACGGCAGCTTATCGCTAAGGGAGAATTTTTTCCCGCCGACCTTGGCTCTCGGAAACTTTTTAATCGCTCTCTCCCGATTGTGTAAACAGAATGTAACGATACAGTATTTACAGCATCCTTTCCTTACGGCAAAGGAAACTTTTCATTTCAGATGTGCGTTCGAGAACGTCAAATGTAGAATAACGCGTCATAATCGCGAGCCATGTATGAATTTACCATAGATACTGAGGGGCCTATTTTGTAGATGCCAAACAACATCATTACGCGCCCTACACAGCTTTCCTATCTGCGCAAAGCGCGCAATCACGTCGCCAACGTCTACAGAATAGGCCCCTAATGAAAAGTATAGAATGACAGATAATTTTGTCCACAATTCTTTTGGAATATTATAGAAAATGTTCTATATTCACTGTTCCTGCCGTGTACAACACGACACTTTGCGTTAGCTTCCAATAATGTTATGCGTGTTAACACCTGAGTTGAATCACGACTTCGACACATGACATCTACCTGTTTAATGCACTGAGAAAAATTTCCATCGGATAAACCAATTAGTGGGCATTGGTGTACAAGATTTTGGTCAGCGGTTTCCCCCACGCTCTTGCATCAACCACGACAATTGTCTGACAGTTTTGTAAATCTCTCCTACATCAATACCGTAAATTCTTACTTTACTTCTCAATCTTTATACTTCTGACTTGAATTTTCGTAACTCATATATCGTGTAACTCACTTGTGTATCAACTCTTTATTAAAGCTGTTTGTAATTTCTTTGCTAGATCACTAGAAAATGACCAGAAACCATGGTCGAAACGTTGCGAGTTTTAACATAAAAATTTGCCAGACATGGTCAAGTAATATTCTGAAGTTATCATAGCAAAATTGTAGGGCTCTGCTCTATACGTGGCATGGCATGACTTGCATAACGTAATTTTATATTTACTTGCACGTAATTTTATCTTCAAACTTTTTAACAAAATAAGTAAAAAAATAACACACGTGTTATTCCGTTTCCGTCATTACGTTGAATTAGATGCGCCGCGGACGCGGAGCAGCATTTTATGTGTACGCCACGAAAACGATTGGTCAGACATTTCCGAAACGCGTATATATTTCAGTATCGTGGAAGAGCTGTTCGAGTTACATTCGGCGGTCGAGCCACTGACATTTTCCACTGCGAGCTATCATAGATAACGTATATGCGGTATCCGTATGCGAGAGGAGAAGACACGGATGCAGACTTGTACCTAACGGTAACGTTATTCCTATATGCCACGGAAGATACATGCCACATCGCGAGCAAACATGCGCGCGTATACACAGTCGAAAAATACACGAGCGAGATGCGTGCGCGACTCTTGTGGAAATAACTACGTGGGGGTTTCGAAACGCAATCAATTGGATGAAAAGTCGATCGGATAGTCGTATGATATAGCTAGCTATTAAATTTAATATGCTTTCATCTCTCCTAAGCGTACTTTGATATTCAGCTTCCCCCCCCCTCTCTCTCTCTCTCTCTCTCTCTCTTTTTATAAGAACAAATAATATTTCCGAAAGGATAATTAGAGCAAAACGATACCCAAGGAGCCAAGGCGAGAACGCGTAATATTTGAGAATTAAAAGAAACATTGTATCGTATACCCAATAAAAGTAATTATTTTAACACAATGGGGCACGAGGAAGGTAACTTTATACCTCCACAGCGTAAATGTACACGCAAAGTACACGTAATACCGCGAGCGCGTTGTGTGGATACAATGGTAAGTACGCTTTTCGTAACAATAAGCCCCTATTGGCTGAAAACCCTTACGACGTCTCCTATGAAGACATATCAGCTCCGCGAGGGAAAGCGGCTCGGTAATATCGGATTACTCGCGGTCGTCTCCGATGCTTCCACGCTTCTGCTATTGCCGCAACGATAGTAATGGCGGGCGCAGTCTATAGCGTGACACCGTACGTGGCAGAGGAGTAACGTTATTCCCCGACACGAATAGATATGCATTCCATCGACAAGCAGACCGACGTACATTGTACGGCGAGCGCACGATCCAAGTGCACCGTACGGACATTTCGAAATGTTGTTATAAGCATCCTGTTAAAACGATCAGATGCGCCGCCACCGTGCGGCAACGCGATCAATTGTTTATTAAACAAGAGTCTCGGCGAGCTTGGCGAATTGTTGGGAAAATACGTATTGTTGCGTTTTTCGGCCCTTCGTGAAACAAAGTCCGGAGCAAGGAATGTAGTTTTGCAGCGTCTCCGCTAATAGTAGACGCAGTCAGGGTAAAGAGGATTGCGGAGTAAATTGGATTGAAGTTAAAAACTCGCGATCCAAGTAAATTACAGCCATGGGGCGCAAGAGTAATTGTTTCGTGGCGTCCAAGAGAATTAGTAGACCAAATCGAAGCGGGCGCAAGTAAATCAGTGTTCTTCACTTAAAATCCTATTTACTCGCCATTACAATACGATTTATCAGGCCCTAATAAACCGCATGACGCTCGCATTGTGCCCGAAGAAACAGTCAGAATTAATAGGGACGTCGCGAAAGTGCTCGCCGAGTTACAGACCCGCGCGGATTATCCCGGCGACTTTTATCTCCATTCCGCAACAAAGCCGCGTAATTCTCTTTTCCCGGCGGGACGCGTGGTAACAAACATGCACGTTCATATTTGCGACAACACATACGTTTTTTTGCTCCCCCTACGCGCGACTTGCGCTCTTATTAGCTAACCGGGGGCGGCGGTCGGCGCTGCAAATTGACCGCGTAAGCGCGACCGATAGCGCGTCTCGAAACGTACGCCGGTAAAGCGAATCAGCTGAAACACGATTGCGCCGCGGAAATGAAACCGCGGAATCTTCGGCCGCGGCGAATTTCGGAAATTCGCCGGCTCGAATTTCTATATTAATAGCTTTAGCGCAGAGAACGCGGACGGCCGCTGTGCACCGAGCGCGAATGCCGATGGCGCGCTGGAGGGCGCGATTCACAGAGAGAGGGCATACCGTGCAGCGGCGCGTCGTGTTCAACCTCGGCGGAATACGCGTCGATGACCGTATACGAGGGCCAGCGGTTTTGTCATTCTAATAGGGAGGGCAATGCATCAATTATAGAAACACAGAGCAGCCCGGGCTTGGCATTACACGGCCGGCGAATAACGCGACCCGATTGCGCGCGATTATGCGAACAATAAATTGGCAGTCGGATGCACCACGCACGAGACATTCCGACGTTTCAACGTGCTCGCGTCGAACGCCTCTCCTTTGTGCCGATCGCAATAAGGATAATAGGGGAATTCTTGCTGCGCGGGCGCCAACGCTCGTTTAATTTTCATACCTCGACAGCGTGCGGATATCAGCGTGCAACTAAATCATTTTCCACGTCTCGAGACATTTGCAATTTTAATATCTTGATTATTAACAAAGTTCTCAAAGTCCATTACAGGCGTTAAGCAGACCTTTTGTGTTGCGTTGCTTCCCAGCCAGGTATGCACGAGTGAGTCGTGATTACGCAATTAAATAACTTTTTTCCCGCCGCCCCCCCCCTCCCCTCCACCCCCCCGGTGTGTATCGAGACGTAAGAAAATTACCCGCATAGTTTTGAGAACTCATTTCGGCCGTTTGACCATTAAATCGCTCGCCGTTCTCAAACGGCGGTAGCGGATACTTGGACGGCGCAGCGGCAAGAATTTCCTCTCTCTCCGACTCTCGTTTTAACTCCGCGCAATACCTCGGACGCACGAAAATTCGATTTCGCCTTCCTATCTGCCGGCCTCTGGCAACGGGAGGCAAATTCTTCGGCAGTGTGCAAGGCGAGGCACGATGGAAAGGCTACGGGCACACGGTCCTGTCTCCCTTGTCTGCCAGCGCCGTGCTATTAATCGCATTAGGCGACCGACGGGTCTGCTTGAGTGGTAGATGCCCTCGCCTTCCTTCACAAAGGCATCGCACGCCAGTATCTTCAACCGTGTACCACGATACGGCCCAGTGGATGCGCATTCTGGGTACATATCAATCACATACCAAGGACGTTTAGAGTTCCGTTCCTGTCACTCGATTAAATCTTTTAATAATCTCTAACGCGCCGAAAAAGAGAAACGTGTCGGTCGCGCGTTAGAAAAATATCCTCTCCCCTTATCTCGTTGAAAGAGCGATAACAGCTCGCCGGGAAGCTATTAGTTTTATCGGAATATTTGCCTAATGTCAATCTTAAGTGTCGACAACGGCCACGATTCGATATTTTTAATAAAAAAAGAAACAATATAAATCGTGTACAATGTTTTACAAGCCACTTCCAAGTTATATGTTACGATGTGGAACGCATTATGCAAAGTGAAAATGTAAAGAAGAGGAGTTTGATTTCGAGAATATTGTGCAAGTGGGTCAACTTCTTTTGAATACAGAGTTTTATCGTTCTCTTGTCTTCAAAGACTGTTTTCAAAGGCTCGCGAGACACGCGGGAAAGCGAGATTAACCCTGCAAGTCTTGTGAAGATTTCTCGCGTAAAAAATATATTAATGATCATAATTGGCACGGGGAAAAAAATGTTGTCAGCTGTGATTAAAGAGGTCCCTGATTAAGCTTTTGCACTTAAACAAGCGAGTGTCGTCGCAATGCTCGCTAATGTGGAACGTCTCTTCTTTGAAGATGCTGAACCGCGAAAAATGTGCTGACAAAATATTCAGTTAAATATGAAGACGTCGATTAAGTAAATGAATGCGGGAGAAAATTTTCCTTTCCCGCTTGAAGAATGTGCATTTTAAATTTGGCAAAATCATTTTTCTCTTGGCCGAAAACTCCAGTCGACTCAACATCCAATATTGTGAGATATCTCTAAAATTTTGTTACTATTATTCACGATCCCTTTATCACGTCGTATTTAAACGCGCGAATAATGAGTTCTGTGTTGATTTCGCCCTTGCTCGCTTAAAATCACGAAAAGTACCATTTGTGAGAGCACAATCGCGCGATACTATTTTAGCGCCACTTTATGGCGCAACTAAAAAGAAAATCTAAAAATCTCGCTTTTACGAATGCACGCTCGCGCGCGCATTAATTTTACAGCTTTAATGAAAAAACGTAAGCGCGCGACGCGCGTACGTCGCCGTTAATATTAACTGGAGCGTTGATACCCGATGCGTCGTAAATCGGGGTCAACCGTCTACCTGCCTGCCGCGACGTGTGCTTTCACTATCCCTTTCGCATAATTCCGCCAAAAGTATACGGTGCGCGGTGTCTTTGAAGTGCAGACGGTGCGCGATGAGGAGGAGAAGCGTGACCCGCGCGTGCGGCATAATTTGAGCGAGGCAACGAACCCTCTCCGCGCGCCGACTGTGTCGACGTCTCTCGTGCCACAATCTTCCTCGTCTTTTCGTCGACTTACCCGCCGTACCCGGGCTTCTCCTCTCGCATAACTGCGGAGGAGAGAGAGACGCCGTCATTTCTATAGACATTCATTATTCACTACTCGCTCAACGTGCTTCTCTCGCAACCCTTTCTCTCCTCACCATCGTCCCTCTTTATCCGACACACTCTCCTCCTCCCTTCGATACCCGATCCGATATGTACCTATTTCTCTTTCTCTCTCCGGTTCCGCTACCTTTCAGTTTCTCTATTTCCCACCATCGAGGCTCTGCCGCGTCCGTTAAAATCGGCAACGGCGATAATCCGGCGAGCTTTTAAACGAGCATCGTTCGCCGTTCTACAGGCGATGGACTTTGTTGAAGGATTTCTGATCGACGAAAGAGCCAGCGGAGAAGAAAGAAAGGGGACGGGGAGCGTCGACGAGCCTGGCGAGAGGCGGAATATTTCATGAGAACGACGGTAAACGTTCGCGCGCGGTAATCCATCGGGGCAGTAATGTTTTGCACAATTCATACGGAGCCACGCTAAACGCTTTTTGATGACTCCATTTAATTACAATACGCTTCGATTTTCGAGCGTGTGCGAAGCAGGTGCGCATTCGTAGAATCGATTAAATTGCGCTGCGCCATTCGTTACGGTGTTATTTCCATAGCTTTATTTTCACGCAGTTGCTCTGCTTAAAAAAAAACTCCCCCCGTGAGATACACACGGCTAATATTTAACAGCTCCTACAGTGATCGTTATCAATTTTACGATACCGCGATGCCCCTCGCGATTCGGTGATTCGCGCACGATAAGCAGTTTACCGCATCCTAGTTAATTGCTTTGGCATTATGATACGGGAGAAGCTTATAGATAAGTCGTGTAAATTCTCATTCAGATGCAATTACAGTGCTGAATAACACATGATGGCTCCGCAATCCAAACTGATCGGTAAACATCGGCGGAATTAATTTTCGACTACGCAAGATAATATACGGCTATGGAAGGTAAGCTGTTACACGGATCTAGAGCGGCGTATCGAATTAAAAATATCGAGTATTTATATACGTATAGCGCTGTGAAACGCTTCAAATACAGGCGCGCTGGTACAATCAATTGATTAACCGCTATTACTATATTACACATACGCGCACTGCAATCTCGACGTGTCGATATATTCCGCTGCAACGTAGCGACCACGTTGAGTACACATCAAATATCGTAATATCATATCCGTCGAAAACAGATGGTCGCGAAAAATACTGTTTGTACTTGTAATATTGGTAATGATGCGAACTTGGACAATATTTACGCGGATCGTGCGTTGAAATATAAATAAACGTATCGCAAAGGTACGTAAAAAGTTAAACATTCAACCAAGTTACTAACGATTAAAAAAAATATTTTGTAAGCTTCCAATATTTATCAGGATGAAACTGCGCCCGCTAGTATTTATGCCGTCTGTATATTTTTCGAGAGTATCGTTTCGGTCGCTTGCAAAAATGCGCGTATTTTTTCCCCCCGCCGTAAAACTCGATCGGCGGGGCCGGCGAAAAAATTTCCGCGGGCGAGCCCGAGATCGTTACGGTATGTCAAAGTTCGGCTTCTCCCAATGAGAAACTTTCACGAATCGCCCGCCCCCCGTCTTTTCTTTACGCGCTTTTTGGCTTGTTATTTTCCCCTATCGTCCTATTTTCAAATCGTAAAACGGGATTGATACGCGAAGCCGTTCTAGTTAAATTATTCATGTATAAGAAACTCGTCCCGCAAAACACGACATTTTTCAAAACATCAGCAATTTTCCTCCAGTTCCCTCTTTAAGAGGATGAAAAAGAATTTATAATTCCTGACTTGACTCCGAGTATATTTTTTACGGTAGCAATTTCTTCGATAACGCTACGAATATATACGCGTACGTAAATCGGCACATGTATTGACAAATTAATAGATAAATGGAATAATCCAATTTCAAGTCATCGTGGAAAGGAGATTTTTAACAGATTTTCGACAAATATTGAAATTAATCACTACAATGTGTCAAAGGCATATTGTAAAAAAACCCTTGACGTATTGTTCAAATTTGGTTATTAAAGACGGATTAAATCTTGTTCGCTCTCAATATTTTCCCTACGTTACGATAACAAAATTAGACTACGTCTTGTATAAAAATTAACCTTAAAAAGTGCTATTGTTTTTGCCCTCGCGAAGAAGCAACAACGGTAATAGAGTTCCAAATATTGAAAAAAAAACAACAAGTTTAGTTGCATTTCGTTTTGCAGAACGCACTTTCATACCATAACGATATCGTTACGGAGGCAACGTAAACAACATGTGAAATAGGAAACGTTCTTTTGACTACTACATCATACGATATCGATAGAATTTTGCTCTCCCAGTTTTATTATTCTCCCGGTTTTATTAATGTTTCTCGTGTAGCCCGGCACATCAACCATCGCGCGCGTAGAAAAATATTATTTCACGCATTAAAATATCGCACAATGGTGCGCCAATTCGAGCGCTGTAATTAAGTGCGCCACGATTGAAATAATGGCGCTGCGAGGTAGCGATCGCGTAACGTCATGCATCGCGAAATTATTTATTCTGCCGCAATTTTTCTATCGTACGCGATCGGACGATGATGTTGCCCCGGAGGAGGAGGAGGAGGAGGAGCCGATATTATTATTGGAGCATGCTGTGCGCCAGTATTTAGAATACATAAGCGAACGGTATGTTTGCACACGGCGGCTATGTATACCCCCGAGTTCAGTAACCCTTCTGCCGACGGCAGACGTGCTCGACGAGGTTGAGCCCGGCGAGCACTCGACTCGGCGCGTCTCTCTCGCGCGTAACGTCTATAGCTGTAAGTTCGGTAGCACTCGGGACTCCCGGCGCGGCGCTCCGTGTATACGGCGATAACGATGTGCAACACACAAACAACGCTCACCGATGGGAATCTTCTCAGGAAACGCCGCGGGCACCAGGAGGACCAGGAGGACGGTTAAGGCCATGGTCATCATCGTGGCAGTAGATGTTAGTCTGCTGATTCTACCGGCACCAGTGTTTCTCGCGTTTATCTCGGCGCTCCCGGAAACGGTCGGCGCGGCGGCGGTAATGAGAGAAACCGCGGTGGCGCGACGAGGCCGCCGTCGCGACGAGGGTGGTCCACCCGTCTCGTCAACAACCGGGAGCATCTTTCGAGCTCCGTGGTCTGACACAAACTACTGTACTCCACTCGGCGTGAACTCGGTCTCTCCTGAACCGCCCCAGCATCCCTCTCGTCCTCTCCCACCCTCTCTACGCTCGCGCGCGCGTCTCTCTCTCTCTCTCGCTCCCGCGCTCTCTGGTTCGTGGACCCCTTAACCAGCAGCCACCCTCCCGTCAGTCGTGTTTCTCGCCCACCCCACCGACGCAAGCGTTGCAGCGCTCTCGCTCTCGCTCTCGATCCACCACCCCCGGACCCGTACCCTTCGTCGCGACTTCCGCCACCACCGACGGCAAGCATCCCCCGTCTCCCTCCCCCTGCCCACCCGGGGCGGGAGGGCGCTCCATCCTCTCTCCCTCTGTCGCGCCCTCGTGCTTCACCACGGTAGTTCGGGGTGGAAGCGTACGTTTAACGCGCATGTTACGATAGTCGCGGCGCGCGTGTTCGTCTCGGAAATATTCCACGCACCTGCCGACTGGCGCCACGCCGCTACCGATACCGCCACCGATACCCTACCGATATCCCGCCGCATCGCGTCGGGATAAACCGACTATCTATCGGCCGAAATTAAAGCGCGAGTATATTTTTGCGACTCTTCATTAGCCGACCGACTCGACTGGGCTCGATTCCGCTTGGCCGCGCGGCATCGCGATTCGCCTACGCCCCAAGAGCTCGATTGCATCGAGATATGTAATCGGGGTAAACGCAATATAGGTGCGTCGAATTATGAAGAATGAAACATCTCGGCAGAGATGGAGAAGTCAAGGCAGTCGTTAAATATTCAAACGCAACATGTAAATTTAAGTTTCTTAGAATGCGATGAGTTTCCTCGGAATGTTACTTTTTTGCGAGGTGCTTGGCAAAAAATGCAGAGAAAATGGCAACATTTTTATTAAATTTTAAAACAATCTTTCTTCTCTATAAAATTGTTAACTGTTATTTTTTACCAGGCTTACTCTATATTCGAAATATTTGTTAGCATTTTTACTCGTTGCTCGCACTAATTGTACGATAGCTCCACAAAATATGAAACACAGGGGAACGATTTTTAATTCTCCATTTTCTTTCTGACATTTTTCACTTACGCACGTGTATATTTAACATCATTTTCCAGTGTATTGTCTTGTAAGTTAAAATAATTGACAATTCAACTTACCGATCTGATGCGCGGCGGCGGAATTGTCAGCACAATCTGAAAAGTACAAAGACAATTATAAATTCGGCGTCTAAATGATTAACGTACGAATTGAATCTTTCATTAATTTTTTTTGGATACGCAGTAAAAAATAAAATGTTAATGTTAACGTTTCTCACAAAAAGTCCACTCTAAATTGTAAGTTAAAGTAACGTTCATCGCGTGTGTTACTTTTTGACAAATAATAAATGTTAATTAACCAACGGACAGGAAAATTCTTCAGGCTCGCCAGCAATAATTAACGACATCAAGTTTTCTCGACCGTATCCGGCAATTTTTATGTTTAAACATCGCTACGTTTCGACATTGACATACGCGAGTCTACGTATACGACGATCTCAGGTAACACCTCTAACAATTATAATTTTTGTAACTGTGAACTTAATATCTCGGACTTGTTTACTTTATTTATGTGTTAATTTGTAAATCTCTAATTTGTATTGTCAGATCGATTGAAAAGGACCCATGGTCGCGAAACGTAGCGATGATTTAAACATAAAAATTCCCAGGTACGGTCAAGAAAGCTTAATGTTACTAATTAATCAACACTGTACTTCACATTTATGTATATTCTTTTAACCATAAGCGTGATGTAATAAAAACAGACAGGGCAAGTAAGCTGTACGAGTAGTTACAGATTAAAATAGCTGAAATAATTGTTAAGAAAGTCGATACTACATGTTTCGGTTGATTTCGTGAAGTAGCTGTGTTAAAAGACCTCAAAATGGTGTGCAATTTTTAAACGACGTACATAAAGTGTCAGGTTATTATGTTAACATAAATGTAACGCATAAAAATGTTACGAAAATAATTTGTTTCATGTTAATTTTACAATGAAATAATAATCGAGTCTCGGTAACACAGGACCATTTTAACATTTCAACAAACGATTTTTTACTGCGTAGAGATATTTTATAAAATAACTGTATATAATTTTTGAAAAGGGACATGTGCAAGCAAACTTTTCTCAAGTTTGATAATCCACGTTTTAATTTAGCGAACAAGCCCACTTTTACGTTAAAAGATGCACATTGTTACACGAAATCTTAACCGTGTCAAATATGCGGTAACAATTAATGCCTACGTACGCGCGCGCATTTAAAATCAATTTGGAGCAGGCGAGCGAGCGCAACAAACACGAGCATGAACAATTCGCCTCGATAAATACGAACGGTGCTGCCGCCGCGCCGGCGGTGCTGCTCGAATTAATGGAAATGAGTTGTTTATTCGTGTTCGTTCGCGCTCGCTCGGCCCAAAACTGGTTGTAAGATACACGCGCACATACAGATTTATGCGTCGCGACGGGCGGCATTACGCATGTATTGGCGCTCAGATTACGCCGCGCGCGCGCGAACTATCGCGGGAGCCGGTTAATTACGCAAGTAACAAGTGTAGTGAATTATTAAATTGCTCACCCACGGTTGTTCCGCCGACGCCCGATGCCTCCCCGGGCCTGCCCCTCCTCTCTTGGCGTGTCTTCCTCGTGGCAACTCACTCGCGAGACACCCGCTAATTACGATGACTGATTGTTCAAGACGATCAGCGGGGACGCTTCAACGACACTCCCGGCGGTAACTGAATAACTCGCTCGCGAAAGGGCGGTTAGGCGCTCGCGCGCGCGCGCGCGCACGCGATGATCGTCGAAACGCGACGCTCGCGAACTTGCGCGGCACTCCCGGCGTTAATCACACATTTCTCACACGCGATGCGCACCGAATTACGCGTCGGCGGGGGAGCAATGCGACGAAAGCACGAGCGGACGATGCCGCGATAAGCTTGACGGCCGCGACGCGGCCGAGCGAAGCGGCGGGCGCGAGGGTACAATGGCGGAACGACGAATTAGCGAAACGCGCGGTCAACTTCACGCGGTAGCCGCGCTGCACCCAGGGTGCTGCCCCCGCCTGCACTTTTCCCGCGTTTCAAATACTCTCGCGTTCTCTGCGCGCGGCGAATGTCCCGTCCCGATGAACGAACGTACGAAAATGATGAGCGTAAGCGGAATGTAAGGCCCGTATGCTCTTTCGTCGATGAAAAGCGCCTCTGAAAGTGGCTCCCAGCCAATCAGAAGACTTATTAGCCGCTTTCGGAGGCGCCTTCGTCTATAAAAGAGGATTCGTAAGGCGAGCCTGACGCTCGAAGAAAACGATTGTTAGCGCGCTGTAGATTTCCGTAAAATTTGTACGCGCCCCGAAATATACAATTTAGTAAAGCCTTCATATACAAATTTCTGTTAAGTGGTTGATAAATATTGACGTGTGACATTAACTATGTTTGTATTTACTGATTAAACGCATCGCCAACGCTGCTCGGTTTAAAGTCAATCCTTTTCGCTGTCGCGATGTTTTGTTAATCACCGAAAACCTTGATTATACGGCCGGCACAACTTTATTCCGACACCGCCAAGTGTCAAGCGAGTCAATTTAACGGTTAATTAAGATCCATCGAGCAGCCCATTAATATACAATCAGATCGGTTTAATATTACACGCGCGACACATTTCGAAATAAATGCGGGACGCCATCGCGACATTCATAATCAATCGATACGTTACAGCGTTCGATTACGTAATTACTTTATACCACGAATTACATCCTTGTTATCTGATCTCGTCATTTACGGAGAATGATCACTCGCGGAGCTACTTTTTCGTCGCGTTTCGAGAAACAGATGAATTCAATTACGCGGACCGACGAGAGCTAATCGTTCGTAAGAAACGATCGCATCTCGGGACGGGAAAACGAGACGATGCACAGAGCCGGGCTTACGACCTGCTCCTCCGAGAGCCAGCGTGTGAATGATAACAGAATGACCCGGCTTTGGCGTCGCGGCGACGGTCGACCTTGTGTATAACACATGCGTGACGCCTCGGATAAATCGTGGCGCGGTACTGAACGTATTCGCGGGGAAGATTAATTCGCA
>NW_011967226.1:703650-778059 GCF_000949405.1 Vollenhovia emeryi | reverse complement strand
TACGCGCACATTTTCACGCACTACACATTTGAGTTCGGCGTATCAAGACCGCTCAAGATTCACTTCACCAAGAGAAGAAGGAGACGCGTACGTTGTGTGTTAAGGCCACTGGCACAATCAGGCGAATCTGGATTTAGCCACACGTTACCCCATATAAAACTCGGCGTCTTTCTTGGTTCTCGTAAGCAATCCAGTGGGAAAACTAGTACCGTGTGCCGTTTGCTTTACTCAATTCGGGACGAGACGGTGTACGCAGCGGCCCACCTTACTCCTTCGAGAGCCAGCGCGCGAATGATAACACGATGTCTCGACGTCGCGGCAACGATCGGATTGACCTTGTGTACACTACGTGCGTAGCACGTTGGAAAAAACAGCGTACCGATCAATGAACCGTTGAAACTTCGTTGCGAAATATTTCAAGTATCCAGAAATTAACGTAAACGTGTTCCCTTACATTGAAGCCCGCGTTATCCGATCTCCAATAATTTAGTTAGAGAATAATCGCGTTCGCTTTAAGTACTCGTCGCATTTCGGGAAATAGCAACGTCACATGAAATTAGTTACGCGAACTGATGAGAGTTCGATAATGGTTTGTAAGAAACAATTTCGGGATGGAATAATCGCGTTTGCTTTAAGTACTCGTCGCATTTCGGGAAATAGT
Organism: Vollenhovia emeryi; assembly: GCF_000949405.1. Lineage (NCBI taxonomy): Eukaryota > Metazoa > Arthropoda > Insecta > Hymenoptera > Formicidae > Vollenhovia > Vollenhovia emeryi. Next base: position 777,398 of record NW_011967226.1, on the reverse strand, counting down.
AACGTCACGTGAACTTAGTTACGCGGACTGATGAGAGTTCGTTAATGGTTTGTAAGAAACAATTGATGCAAAAACGATATACGGGGGCGGCTCGCGGCACTACCTGTCTGTACGAGAGCTACTGCGCGAATGATAACACGATGTCTCGACGTCGCGGCAACGGTCGGATTGACCTTGCGTACATCACGTGCGTGGCACGTTGGACAAAACATACCGAGTGTATGCCGATCAATTAACCGTAGAAACTTCGTTGCGAAATATCGAAAGTATTATAAAAGAAATTTACTAATACGGCAAATACGTTCCTTTTTGCAAGCCGATTTAATAAACGTTTCACTACCCCATTATCTTATGCGCCGTTGGAATTTGAAAACAAGTACATGCAGTTCGAAATGCACTCATAGATTCTATCGTAGATTTCACCTGATTCTGTCGTAAGGAATTGAATTTTTGGAAAACAACTCGACTTCTAAGAATGAAGTTGCTGGTTTCAAAAGTGTATAAATGTGTAAAGATTTGAGCAACTTGTACTCTACATGCTTAATCGTATTTCAACGACTAATAGTGTTTAATATTTGAAATTGTCAAAAAATAATATAATAAAATAATTATCGCCTTATATTATATTACAAATTTCTTATAAAGTACGCATAAAAGATTCCAACGTATTTAATCAGATTTCGAATCCACTCGGAAGTAATGTATGCTTCATGATATTGGAAGTAATATATTTTTCACGACACTCGTAAAAGGTATCCTTCGAGCCGTTTGTCCAGGTTCAAGTCTGTTTGAAAGCACTGCTTTTGGTTTTTCACGTCACAGAGAGTTTGAAACTATGCCAACAGATTCGAACCTACTTGTAAAATACTTGTTAATCCTATCGCTTATATAAAATGATAACACAATGACTCGCGCCGGTATTCATAATCCGTTCTGTCCTACATTTAAAACCATCTTAAGCACAGTCTTAAGATGTTATAAACCAATCACAGAGCCGTATTAACATCTTAAGACATTACTTAAGATGGTCTTGAAATAAGAACGGATTATGAGTACCGGCCTCAGGTGCCCGCGGCAGGTTGGTTCTATGTCACAAAATACGACGCGCACCGAGTGCTTTATGTCAGTTTAGCTCGTCGTCGTTGCAAAATATTTAAAATATTCTAAAAATGTTTACCGAATCGTGTTCGTTGTATCTCCAGTTAGTTCCACTATCAACTATTGAAAATTACGAAGATTAATTTTCTTTCTACGAGGAATACTTTCTTATAATTTATATACGCTCAACTTTCCTTCGATACCACGGAATATTACGCGAGTCAATTTAATGGCGAATTAAGATCCAATAAATAACCCGCAAATATAGAATTAAAATTCAATATTGCGCAATTTACCTTAAATTCATGAATGTGAAATACATATATGTATTGTCGATAGCCAATGTATCAGCTTTCTCTATAGGTTATCCGAATCAATGATTCATCTTATTTTGTGTTTTGTAATTCAGGAGGTACGTCTGTCGGTACGTCGCATTACATGTCTCGGTTAAAAATGTAATGCAACAGACATTCAATGCAAATATCAATTATCACGAATTTCAGTGAACGAATAATCTCTAACTCCGATTTTTATTTATAATTTTAACTTCTATTTTCAAAAACAAATCGTGCAAAATACTTTCCAAATAATACAAATTTAATTAAAACTAGCAACCCGATAAAATTTTATATAAAACAAGTTTTAAATATTGATATGCTTTAATAACCTTTTATATGCATTAATAATTAATTTTTACGTCATGGAATTAAAAACTCGAATTTTAGTGTACATATAAATTCCAAAATCATGTTTGCGTTTATATCGCACGCTACGATTTTGTTCTATCCATTGTGAAGAAATCAATTTCCCTAAATATTATAAAAATTATTGGAAAGTTACTTCAACAACGTATTTCAGATAATAAATAACAACGTGTTTTACATAATAAATAATTCTTGGATATACATTTTGAATTTTTATATATGCAGCTCGGGCGCATACACTCGCTCGCGTATTACAGATGTAAAATATGTATCTCTTAAAAGTTTTATAGCTTTTATATGATGTACAATGTAACAAAAGAATGGCTCAATGTCGCCTTAGTCCTGATGGAAAGAGAGTATCCGATATTACATGCACATGTAACATACATTCGCAAATACACACACACACACGTACACTTTCTCTTTGCCAAGAAATTCATAAGAATAAGGTATAACTTAGCGGAAAGCGCGCAGCGTCGCAAACAGTCTCGTCTAATATATGCGCGACGCGTCTTCGCTCGTTGCTCGGATAACTTTCTTCGTCGAGGTTTTAAGCGGTCGGACGGTCAACTTTATACGTCCGCGCTGGCGAATTATGGAAATCCTTCCTGAAAAAGTTCAAAGTGCGGCGAGACCACGCTAACGTGTCAAAAGGTGCAAGTCGTTGTTAAAGTTCGTCAAAACTTTTCAGAAAAAGCATTAATGTTTGTCCTGGCGCTATCGCGTTATCATTTTATCACGCGATTACATATTTGCGATTTAATAGCGGAGATCAGCGCCGGAAGTACTTAATATAAGTTATAAGCGCTTCCTAATTACGTAAGGAATTAATCCGCTTGCTAACAGAGAGCCATAAATCAGTAATTTACTTTTGGGACTCGAGTTGAATTTTTTTCCCCTATTAGCTGTCGGATGTAAAAATTATTAAAAGGAAACTCATATTTTTCTTCAAATGTATTGTTTTTACAGTAACAATTTTCACTAATTACTTTTTAACCGTAAAATTGTCTTTCTTTGCCTGTTGTTTCATTATGAGAATGAGACAGTTTGATCGTTGTTAAATAATATCACGCAGGTATTTTTGAACGCTGCAAACGCGAGATAATAGAAAAATGGGATTACGGGGGTCCATGTATTCCTTCGACGCAACGTTTCTCGCGATTTGATTTACTCACGGCGGCAATAATTTGCCGCTCGCAGGTGGCTGCAGTAAATTTCGCGAATTCATGTTCAAGTCGAAGGTTCCCTTGCGCTGTTCGACGCGCGAAAGTCGTAATAATCCGACTGCGGAATAGGGCGAGCCGCGCGTGCTGTATTGCTCGCAAAACGCTCGGCGTCGCGCCGGAGATGCGGAAACCGGGAACACGTCCGAGGACTACGGACCCTAGACGCGTAAAGCGTGTCCCGCGTGCGAACAAACGATCGTAAAACGCCGCTCTGGATCATTGGCCGATGATTGCAGGCGAACCGACTTGAAATTTCCTTCGTGAACGCCATCGACACGTCGCGTAAAATTCGCGCGTGCTTCATTAACCCGCAACAATTTAGTTTAGCTTCCGAGAGAAGATTGTCGATTCGTTGGCCCTCGTTTCGTTAGTTCCTCATTAATCAACACTAATCAGGAATTGCAAAATCTTTTATGATAAAGTAAACCAAATAGCCAGTTGGGTTGACTATAAGTTTCCCTTCTCAATTTTTAATCATTACTGGTGACAATAAGCAAACTCTCCTTTCGTAAACCAGATAGAGTCTACTCTTTAATTGCATATCTATATCTCGGGAAAATAGTTTTTATAAATAATTATGTATAAAATATGTCAGCACACATGTTTTCTCTCTCTTGTTTAAACTCTATATTTGTTTGTATATATAAGAAAAATTAACAAGTAGTATAGGTAGACATTGTACATATTTTATTTTGTGCCGTTAATTATATAATTATGACACAACTTTGTTATAATTTTTTACCGTTCAGTTACATATTGCAATAACTCGATTAATTTTTAAGGTAAGTGACTAAGATTTAATTTCAATATGTTATTTACGTATCCACTTGACAAACCATATCTTTTGTACACGTGATATTCGATTGCGTCTTATTTTACACATTACTTTTGTACAATTAGTTTTAAATGTTATTATTTTTTTATTGTTAATTTATTAAACAAGTGCCACTTAAGGTCGACTAAACTGATCCATAATTAAGAAGTGATTAACTATAAAAGAATAATTTTCACCTTGTCTTTTTCATAAAAAAAAACTAAGTTTGAACAAATGAGAAAATTGCTCATATGTACAAATACATAAATGTAATAATTATATATAAATCGTGTACAATTATGTTAAATAATTTAGTTTAACTTTAATTCGCAAATTTGCTTTTTCACAAAACAGCGCAAAAGTTATTTTTCTCATTACCTTTTAATTATTTTTCTTATATATGCAAATATGGACATGTATGTATAATTATACATACAAGTCTTTTTTTCCGAGTGTGTGCCCCTGAAAAAGTAACCTCTCATTTGTGAGATATGTGCGACCATTGTCAATGAAAAACCATATATGCGACTATATATGTTGTCCACAGTTTTTAATTAAAACTCATCGCAATTAAAGAGTTAAAATTAATAGATAGGCCGGCAAGAAGTTAAATCCTGCGCATTGGATGCATTTATTTCTCTGCGTATACGTACATTCGTGCGTTTTTCTACGAGTGTGCGAAGCAATAAATTTGGTAAGCGACAACGTCTGTGATTCCCGATCGTAATAAAAATTCTTTCTAAACCATAATAAAAATTGCGTATATGCAAAACGTATTCGTTTTATGCGGGAGTTAGGCGAGATGGGCGAGATGGATGCGCAGTTTCAAACCAAACGCGGCGGGCTTGCGCAGCGGCGCATTGGCGTTGCATTCAGAGCATTCAGAGTCGAGGACTGGCGAGGTAGATGCACGGCGAGAGGTTAGGTTTTGACGTGAAACGTTAGCGCGCGCCTCGATATTATAAATTATTATAAAATAACACATCGTCGCGTGGCTGTGATTAATACACGTGTCAACAATGGATCCGGCTTTACTCAGAGAGCGAGAGCTCTTCAAGAAACGTGCTCTGTCCACACCAGTGTGAGTATCCAAGTTGCTTTTCTCTACGTTGCTCTTTCATCCGTTATTATTTTTTCGCTGTACGTCACGTATTTGAGGAAAATTACGAAGGAACAATAAACATTTACACGTAGATACTTAATTTCGCGCCAGATTCTTTTGTTTCTTCGGTTAAGTCTTGTATCTATCAAGTCCGAGTACGTACATAACCTATCGTAGTAACGCAGTAGTTTGTCGTACTAGAATCGTATTTGCGGCGTGTATGCCGTGAGATTTCGACGGTTCCCGTGAAGATATAAATGTATTTCTGGTAATGTGATTGCAGGGTTGACAAAAAGAAGCAGGAGAAGGACGCGACGAAAGATGAACCGAAGAAGAAGCCGAAACCATCGTTTGTGTCTACGGGGCCGAAAGTGAATATAGCCAACTATAAGACCATGTCGAATAATAAGTTCGGCGTGATGGCGAGGATAGTAAAGCACATGAAAGCAAGGCACCATGAAGGCGATGATCATCCGTTAACATTGGAAGAGATTCTGGACGAGACAAATCAATTAGACGTTGGATTAAAGGTACCGTTCGCTATCGCATTCCTATTTTGTGTCTTTATTTGCCGTCGGAACGAGCGATTTAGTTGCCTTTCACATACTTTCAGGACAAACAGTGGCTGCTGACTGAATCTCTACCAGGAAATCCTAAGATCGAAGTAATCGACGGTAGATTTGTTTACAAGCCTCCGTACAAAATTAAAGATAAGAAATCTTTCCTGAGACTTCTGAAACAGCACGATTTGAAAGGCCTGGGCGGTATTTTATTGAAGGACATAGAGGACAGCTTACCGCATTATGATAAACATTTAAAAGTAAGCGTAAACACGCGGAGACTGATTTTTGGTTGCGATTCGTAAAATGCTAACGCTCTCGCTCTATATTTATTTCAGAATTTACAAAACGAGATATTGTATATTATGCGACCGATTGATAAGCAGAAGATAGTCTTTTATAATGACAAGACAGCTCAATTCCCCATTGATGAAGAATTCCAAAAGTTGTGGAGAGCCGTTGGGGTAGATTCTATGGATGATCAGAAGATAGACGAATATCTCGAGAAACAAGGAATCAGGTCAATGCAAGATCACGGGCTCAAGAAGCCAGTACCAATCAAACGGAAGAAACCCATTAATAGAAGGAAACAATTTAAGAAACCAAGGGACAATGAACATTTGGCAGATGTTTTGGAAACGTACGATGATTAGGAATTTCATGATTGTCGTATCGTGTTAAATAATCGTTTGTATCAAACTTACAGAATAAGTGAAATTAAAATAAAGTAAGAGTATTATTGAATTTACTTTATAAATCGTTATTATCTCAAGTGGAATTTTATGAAAGGTTTTTGGACATTTGTATCTTTTGGTGCCTGCGCAAATTACTTCTATGCAACGCTACATGTACTCCAAATGTTTGTTTGCATCATAATAACGGTAAAATGAAAATAAATTATTTATTGCTCAACGAGTATAGTTACGATTTATTTTAAGCATTATATAATAAATAAGTAAAACATTTATTGTTACTTCACGTTGTAAATACAAAATAAATATAGAATTGTGTAAGCTGCAACATTTATATAAACTATATGTGTAGATTGGTCACACTCGCAATCAGCCCTCGTTTAAATCTAAGCGACTGCTTTAATTTGGTGGAGAATAGTAAAAAAGTTACAAAATATATTACTATTTTGTGATATAAGAATATAATAGAAGTATTAGAAATTATCTTTTTCTACATTACACTTTTCCCTGAACTGAGCGTTTTTAATGCACTCTGAAGCCATAAGTTACGAATTGAGTAATTTTTCTATCGGACAAATATAAAAGTATGTACATATTCTATAGTATTTGATATGAACCTTATTCTACAGATTAAAAGCTGATATTTCCTTTGGTGCTTCTCACTTCCGCTTTCATTGATTGCATAGTAAATTATTCCCAAATTCTACTTTCTATTCTGACATTTCTTGAAAGACGTCGATCTTTCATTCTGAGAGTTTTCTTTTCTCCTCGTAATATACTTTGTAGAACAATATTAATCTTTCGGTAAGGCAGAGTCGCTTTTTCCTCGCGAATAAGCACGTGTCGCTTTACCGCCCAGCATTCTGTCCAGCAAAGATTGTTTGTTTCTTCTTCTAGCTGCGAGAACTTCTCTGCATAATTCATGGAAAGACTCCGCAACCTGTGCAACCTATAGAAGTTGTTTGACCACTTAGAAAGGCCTACAAAACACATGAATATAGCTGTTAAATATTACAATTACCTGCTCAGCCGCGGTTATTTCACTAAACCAACATTCGAAATCCTTCGCTAATATCTCTCCCTCCTCGGCGCTGACTTGTCGTAAGTGAACCATATCGGCTTTATTTCCAACAAGTGCGAGGGGCATCGCCGCCTCGGGATCAGCTACTGCGAGAGCTTCCTTTGCCTTTCTGACAAACGTAAAAGAATTTCTGTCTGTTATCGAGTAGACCAACAGCAAGCCGTCCGCCCATTGTAAAGTTTCCATTGACGGTAGCTCATCCTCGCTCTAAAAGGTTTAAGTATTATGTGAGAAATTATCTGTAGACTAGTATATAATTTATGAGGTTTTATTATATACAGAAGTTACCTTTGGACACGTATCCAAAATCTCAAAAAGAATTGGTTCCCCGTCAACTAGCACCTCGTGTTTGTATCTGGTTTCTAAAAAATAATACAAGCTCGCTCTCATTATAAATATACAATGATTATTATCTATGACATAGATACATGATTTTGCGTGAAAGTATAATAAAATCACGATTCTCTCTTTCTCTCTGTTTCCTGCAACGTCTTACAACGTATTTCTTCTCAAAAAATTGTAAAGTTTCTTTCGTTCTTTAAAAAAAAAATTGATCTGCAGTCGAGCCAATTTGATTGGAATCGTTTTTCTTCAGTTTACGCTCAATATCGTTTGTGCAATTCAATTGGCGATTTATTTGAAATTCCGCGCGAGTGCAATCATTTTATTTGAACACAAAATGAAAATTAGTTTCAGCTCGAAAATGAAAGTAAAGTAAGCGATATGAGTTACTTTTGCGCCGCTGTTTTATTCATTAATTTATACATGAAACGATGGATAGCACGTCGTATTCCTCCCTTTGTTTGTAATGTAAATTTTGATAAATATTCTCCGAACAAAATACGAATTGTTGGCAGAGTGGCTTTACGATAGTTGAAAAATATTTAAGGTGGAACAAAAGAAATCTGTACATCGTTAAGCAATTTCGCAGACTGGATTTACTTTGAGACTCTAACACAGAGCACGTGCCTCCCTGCTGTCTATTACCGCGTCTGTATTCGTGCAAAACGAAAAAGTTTTGTTCGAGTATCAACCTCGCATTAGTGCCCGTCCTGTCTAGTGTCAAATTCGTCTTCGATAAATTTAGAACGGCCGCGGACCGAGGTATGCAGAGGGAGAATATACGCAGCCTTAGAAGCGGATTACAGTTGCTGGCAATTTTTCAAACTGGCGCGCTATTCTATTATATACTTTGCCGCGCGCACGCCAGTTTTGTGAGACACGCGAGTTGATAAAAAGTCAGCGACAAACATTAACTTTACGGCAGATTATAATCTAGACTTAAGAGACCCCGGTGAAACGGTTCTTAAAATACGATACAAATGAATCTCGAAAACCAATTTGATATGAAACTAATTCGTAATGTCACATTATCTTTACGGCACTGACGAATGTGCAGAACGAGGCGTAAAACTAGCGCCACATTATGCGCGATTCGTGATTCGCAGAAATTCGTTGGGCATTCTATTATTTACTACACTATTCGTGATTTGTAATTTGTTACGCACGCGTAATTGCGCACGTCGAATCAACCAAGTTTCCCTCCGCGCTATTCACGGACATACGAATCGCGCATCACTAAATGTTTCAACGAAGATATAAAAATTTCGACAAATTTCTATCTCGAGTTAATTTTTGTAGTTATTTGTAGAAAATCTTTCCGCTAGAGTAGCTTAAAACGACTTAAAACGACGAGAAACAGCGCATTCGGCGTGCAGTTATTCTACGATACGTTAGTATCGTAAAATTTTTTCTCAACAGAACTTTCGACGACGGTTCGGCTGGTAAACAACGTTCGGTGCGCGGTGTTTTTCACCCAACGTGCGACGCACGTGATCCCGCAAGGTCGGTCGCTGCCACGGCGCTAGACCATTCACCATTGTGTTATCATTCGCTCGAGCGAAGAGGTCGTGTCGCGAGCCGCTCCGCGTATCGTCCCGTTCCACCCCAAAACGCAATCGCTTCTTACGATCAGTTTCCATCGATCCGCGTAATGTAGTTTCGCGTGGCAGTTGACTGTTTCTGGAAGGCGGTGGACGCAAAGAACAAACGCGATCGTTTTCTACAAACGGCGAGAGATCGAATAACAGATACGATACAACGCTGTAATAGAGTAATTACGCGATCCAACAATGCGGCGTATCGATCGATTACGAACGTCACGACGGCGTTTCGCATTTATTTCGAAACGTGTCGAAGTTCTTATGTATCTTTGAACCGTTTAAAGCCTACGCTACAATGATTCTCGGTTCTGTCTACAATGGTCGTAGTCGTAAGAATAATCGACTGCGATTGGTCAATTCTTATCGAGCGACTACGACTACGACCATTGTAGACAGAACCGAGAATCATTGTAGCGGAGGCTTTAATGGATTATGGTAATCATTAGTCATTAAATTGCGCGGTACTTCGGGGCGTCGGAATGAAGTTGCAGCCCTGTCGATTTTGCGGTCGATTAACGAACCGTCGTGGCGTCGCGCGCGACAACGGAACGAATTGACTTCGAGTCGAGCAGCGTCGCGACGCGTTTCGTGAAAAATTGGGTCAAGAACACACCCCCGGCTGTCTTCCCGAGCGGAGTCAAAGTGTGCCGATCGAGTCGGGACGAAATTCTAAGTGAAAGTGCGTCGACCGTGTTCCCTAAGAGGAAAGCAGGGGGGTCAATTGTGTATAATCTTACACCATAGCGAAGGTGCTAAAAGCGACTGGCTGTGTCTCTTTCTAACCGTCCCCTTCGAGAGAGACAAAGCCGCACACTTTCGGCATTTTCACTGTATCTAGGGTACAGAACTGACCCCGAGCTTATTTCAAGTGCGGCCGCGGTGCAGGAAAGTCCACCTGGTGCAGACGCGGCGAGTGCCGCGTGAAGTTGACCGCGCGTCTTACAAACTCGTCCGCCATATTCGGCTCGTCCGGCCGCTTCGCTTGGCGCAACGTCGTGTCTCCTTCGCGTCGTTCCTTTGTCAAAGTGTAACGCGGCACGAGCGACACGAAGTGTCGCGCGTGCGAGAGATACGTCGACGAACGTCGGGAGTGCCGTGCAAAGTTTCGCGCGAGTGTGCCGTGTCGCGACGAGTGTCGCGCGCGACAATACCCTAACCGTGTTTTCGGGGAACGAGTCGCAATTCGGGGGGGCGTCGCGTGTTCCGCGCGATCGTCCTTAACAATCGCGACTCCGTGTTTCGCAAGTGAGTGAGTGTGTGGCTGCCACGAGGACGGACGCGAGAGGAGGAGCAGGCCTGGGGCGGCGTCGGGCGTCGGCGGAGCAACCGTGGGTGAGTAACTTAATAATACATTCCTAGTTGTCGGTCGGCGTCGAAACAATGGGTTTGTTTTCTGTTCCTGCACTGGTGAACTAGTGCAGTAAGCTAGAATGAGAAAAAATATGCTTGTCTTACTCCAATTTATTGCACTAGTTCACTAGTGTAGGAACAGAAAACAAGCCTAATGTCGCGTCGGCATCGAAACCGTGTCGCGTTGACTACGTTTACGCGGCACCCGTGTCGGACCACGGATTGGGATTGAGATCAGCTTGCAATGTGACCAATTAGAATGCAAAAGTAATATGCCTCGGTGGTCGAATTGGCCGGGACGCCCGCCTAGAGAGAAGGGAGGTCCAGGCTCAAACCCCGGCTGAGGTAATAGTTTTCGCAATAGATTTTCTGTTTTATTAAAATTGCCGGATACGGCCGACAAAAATCACGGATGTTGTCGGAGCCAAAGTCGCTAAACTTGAGATTAGTAAATTTTTTACTCTGGCTGGTCAAATTTCAATCTGATCTGAATCTCAATCCGTGGTCGGGCTTGAAGCTATGCGCGATTCGCAATATTTTGAACGTACGTTATTGCTTACCGCGCTATTCGTCATTCGCAGTTTATCATTCGTAGTTTGTCGTTTGCCGTTTCGTTCGTGTCAACTTGGACAACTCCTTAACTTTTACCTTGCATCATAAGTCTACAATTAGTCAAGTATCAATATTAGTCAAAGAAGCGCTATTTTAGTAAAAAAAAACCGCTCGGCTAGCGAATCGCTGCGAATTGCGTACGGCGAATCGGCCAGTTTTTCCTTCGCACTATTCACGAATGTACGAATCGCGAATGGCGCTATATTCAACATCGAGAGTTGTACATTAAAATTCTTTTCAATTGATCTGGTTACTTGTTATTACCTAGTAAACGCCAACGGTTACAAACATGAATATTGTAATTTTCTACTTAATAATGCGATAACATGAGCTATGTTACAATTATATTGCTGAGTGGGGAAATTATAATATTAATGTTGTGTAATTGTTAGTTGGAATTTGGGGTAATTGAAAAGTGGATAATTAATCATTAATTGACTGAGAAAATTGTTACTAACTTCCTAATAAAATATAACTATTACTTTATTAACTGTAATTACAGTTAATAAATGTGTCAGCAACTTATTAATTAGTACCAGCTAATTTATTTTCGCGATAGTTGTACGATATATTCCACGCAAGCGTCAATACGTGACACGTATTATTTGTTGTGTTATGCAAATGTGTCTTAAACTCAATCCTAAGTGAGCGAGCGAGCAGAAACAAACACGAATGATCAACCGCAATGAGTTCGAATGGCAGCTCTACAGGACAGCGACACTGTTTGCATTCATTGAAGCGGATTGTTTATTCATGTTTATTCGCGCTCGCTCTTGCTCTGAATTCAGCTTTAAATATATATTTTACGTGTTTAGAATTTATAACGAATATTAATATGAAAATTGTCTCCTTTCTCGAACTTTTGAAAAACACTCGCGCACGAAAGTAATTCTTCTCAGAGATCACAGTCGTTTCGATAAATACTTTTATTAAAAAAATGCTTCAATTTAAAAGAACAAACGAGAGATCCGATGTATACGGTAATTATTTCAGAAATGTTAATTATTTCGCCGCTATAACTTGAACATATTTATGTTTTCCAGATCAAAGTTCGTAACTCCGCTGCTGCACATCGTATCTATGTGAGTCAATTCATTCTCTTAATTTCAGATAATGACTCTGTGAAATTAATTTCGAAATCAGCATGAACATATGTATTCAAATGGAATATGTCGGACAGAAAGTGGAAGACTGAAAAGACTTTTCCACAAATCCTTTCTCCAATTTCATAGATTCATTATCTTAAAATAAATGGGCTCGGACACATCAGGCAAAGAGGACAAAAGCGATGGAAAAAATATTTTGCGAAACAGCAAAAACTCAAAAGTAACAAATAATAAATAATGAATAGCGATTTGTTTGGTAGAGAAATTATGTCGAGTTTTGATAGAAACATTTTCACGTGATATATTTTTTACCGAACACGTTACGTATAGATATTTAATAAACGCGTTAATTTTTTAGTGACTTGACTCGAGACATTCGGCAATACGGATCGACGTCTTTTCTGACGTGATTTTGTCACTATATCGTAATAGACGTTTTATTTACGCCGATTTATTTAGACTCGCTTTATCCACCTATTTACCCAGACAGCACCCAATATTTGTAAAACGTGTAAAAATGTTTTGCAAATATTTTACAAGTAAATAGATAAGGTTTGAATGTGTTAAACACAACTTCAAAGACCGTGACAGAGTGTTAGTGTCTAAAAAAATTTGGTTATAAATTTATTACGGAAAAGCCTGGCTGATATTTTTCGCAATAAATTTATGATAAAATTATTTAGATACTGACATCCTGTTACGTCTCTTAGCCCTCTTATTCCTTCGAATATTTTATAAATTTTGTGTGCTGTTTGGGCAGTGATGCAACAATTTGGCGCGTATACATATGGAGAGTCACGATGCAACGCGGCCGAGTTAGTTGGTATTAAGTCACTAACAGAAACCGCGAACAGAAATATTAGCGTACCGGTTTAAGTCCAATAAATCGACAGTTATACCAACACGATACGATACGCATCGGAACGGTATTCGCGGCGGTACTGGTAACTGCGTATCGACATGCAGTCATTAGATGTGCGCTAAACGTATGTTTCCACCTCAATTATGGTGATGATGCACGTGGCCGCGGAAGGGAGAAAATGGATAACAGAACGGCGAGAGACAATAAAATACTAGCGAGAGAAAATGTCTCGCAGCGTATCGTGCGATTTTTCAACGGCGGTCAGTTTTCACGCGAACGATCATTTCGTTTAATTCTCAGCCGCGCGCACGGTCCCAATTAATCTTTAAATATCGACAATCGTTAGGTGTACGTTAAACGTATGTTTCCACCTCAATTATCATGATGAAGCCACGAGGCCGCGCGGACGAGAGAAAATAGAAAACAGAACGGTGAGAGACGACGGTATGTCAGAGAGAGAGAACGTCTCTCGCGGAATAATATCGTGTAATATTCGAATGGCGTTTCAGGTTTCGCGCGAATAATTGTTTCGCTTCTCAGCCGCGAGCACGGTCTCGATTAATCTTTAATTTAAATGCGATTTTCAAGCCGTCTCGGGATACCGGACGCTTCCAAATGTCCCACCCGATAGACTTTCGAGACTCGTTTCAAGTAACTATAAATACGGGCCCCAAGACCTTTCTCACCTGATTGATGATCGTATTCCCCGATGTATCTCCTCGTCAGAAATCTCACTGTCAATGCTGAAACATAATGGAAATATGTACTGCTCGCGTATATAGTTGAAGCGTGACATAATTATGTTGTACGCGGTGTAATTGAGTTGGCAAACTATAATGACAGGCCACTCGCGCAACGTCGCGCCTTGGATTCGTATGCGTCGTGGCGATCTACATATCGTCCGTTTGTTACAGTCGCATCTATTTGTGCGAGAGAAAATCAACGAGCGAAAATACTGTCTCCCGGTGTTCGTACTCGTTGCGCTCTACAAACCATATTTAATATCTAATCGCATGTGGCCAAAAACAAAATTAGAAAACTAAAAATTAATAATAGAATCAATATAACTGGCCCGTGTGCAACTATTTCTATCTGCGCACTTTATAAGTGCGAATCAAAGGACGGTAGAAAATCTCTGAAACCTGGGAAAGAAAATGATGAAATGAAAAATGATGAAGCGACGAGAGAGAATTGCATTAATTATAAAATCGTATTTATACACTGCGTACATTTATAAAATATCTATACGTTGTCTAGTTTTTTTTTATTTAACACAATCATCTGCTACTTGAATGTAAATTGACTCGTACAACTGTTTTCACGTAGGAATTTAATCGGTTAATATTTTATCGTTACGCAAAATATTTTCTCATTGCTTCAATATTGAACATAACAGTTTTCAGTTCTGAAGTATTTTGCGCTGTGTGGATTTGATAAATAGAAACACATATCTAGACGAAACGCTTACTGTTGCCACGGCACTTAATCTTCGGCGCGCTATTGAAGCGATGTCCGTTCGATTAGTCTCAATGTTTTGCGTGAAAGTGATGAAAACAGGCTGATCTCGCGCTGACACGCGCGATCTTCTCGATATGATATTACAACTGAACATATTGCGATTCGATCGGGAGAAATGAGAGCTACAACCTAGTGACACGCTTCGAGGTGTTCCGCACTTTATTTTTATCGCGAACTCGAATCTACCACGGCGCCACAAAACCTTGCGCAATGCATTAACGCCACCGTAGCTTATTTCATTTTTAACACGTGGACACGCTTTCTTTTTGAATACGAACCGCCAGTTTGCATCGGTTATCCGAGTAAAGCTGGCAATTAATCCGAGTCTGACTTTTTTAACTGTAACGTTTCCGCAAAATTAATAAATCGATATGAATTGGAGAATGAGGATAAAAAGAATTAGAATTTCGAGCCAAATTAACTTAGCACAATCAATTTATTAGTTTGTAAATGGATTCGTGCAAATTCGAAATTAACGAATGTACAAAAATTCCATGAATATAGATATTAAAACTTGTATAGGATGTATCTCTGATATATTGTATATGTATATGTACAATATATTGTCTAAAATATAGGTCAGTTTTTTGATCGACACAGATGCGTGGATGTTTCGAAGGCCAACAAATTTATTAGCGATTGGTTTATTTACGTTCGAAATCTGTGGACCAAGATCATTGAAATGCCGCTTCGTTTCTCCTCGATTTAATCTCGCTGTCAGTAAGAGAGTTTAGAGTTGAAATTCTCAGACACATCGGATTTTCTTAATAAATCTCGCGTTACAAAAATAAAATGGGGATTAAACTTAGAAAATCAAAACAGTATCTCTTAATAATTAAAAAAAACTGATAAATACCGTGATAAAAGAAAGAGAAATGTAAAAGATTTTCGCGTGAAAAGAATTTAAAGTACAATCTGCGAAATTAGAACAATACTTTTTTAAATTATATATTCGCGCTTGCATATCATCTATGCATGATTATTATATTCTTTATTTACACTGTATAAAAAGCTATCGGAAGAAACATCTTCTACACACTATTACGGTAGATCTTTTAGATGTTTGCGTTTGCTTGAAATGTAGAAGAAATAATATTTTCCCGATAGGAAGTTTCGATCGTAGAGAAATGTTATGGAAAGCACAACGACTCGTGATGATCCAAGGCGGATTTTGAAGTAAAACTTTATAAATAGCAGCCACGTATTTTGCGGCCAACAGAAAAGACGCACAGTTCTGGCGAGGACGGACCAATTATTTATTCACCTATGCCTTTACACTTGCCATTACCAAAAATACACGCGGTTAGCTACTCTCAGGGTCCTCAACATGTCTTATGTATGCATCTTTATCGCGCGAAACGTGATTTGTGCTATATTTGCACTTGAATTTAGAGTGTCGGCCATTTACTGCAAGATTATTTCTTTCTCAAGATACGTCTACTTTTATTCTCACTTTCTTTTCTTCGCGACTTTCGTGTAATAACGTATGAAACATCTTTGTCCTTTATTATACTTCAAGATCTCTTAATTTATATATAGATTTATAACCGCAACTGTGTTAAGTATCGGCCATTCTTCTCTATTTATGTTTGCATTAATGAGAATTAAAATTGAACGTAGTTGCGCGAAAGTATTTTTAAAAATCTATTAAAATACTTAATGATTGACGTAATCAACTTTTCTATTAATAATCGAAGCTAGAAAACGTCTGGAAATTTTACTACGATTAAAATGTAAAGAGAAATTATAAGAAACTGCAAACATAATTTTTTGTATAGAAATTTCGTGTTCTTTGTGAAAATATTCTTATTATTAATTTGACTATTCTACAAGAAACAGCATTTCGCTTCTTGATATGCAGTGATTGCATTCTTGATGTATGAGAAAGATGTTTCGTGGAAATTTTATCGTTTTTTCGTCCCGTTAATTAAATTTAGTTTCATCTTTACTTTTATTGCATTAATATTAATATTTGCACTAATATGGAAAGTTCAGTTACATTTTATTATGGCTTTATTATGGGAATTTATCAAAATACATTTACTTACCGCTTTTGCCAACTCCTGGTGCTCCTATCACAGCTACTTTAACTTCGCACAGCGAACTCTTCTTTCTTCTGATGCCTCTAATTGCATTTGACGTCATACTATAAGCATTTGTCACTGCAAATAATAAAACAGTTAAGATTATATCATACGAAAACGTCTAATAAACATCTTAAAGAATTTGCAAGTGCATTATTATCAATTTCAAAATTTATATGCGCTTGTATTAAAAGAATAATTATCCCTTGAAAGAAAATAATAATTGTTAAATTATTTCTCTGTCGAGAAAAATTACCACAAAATACGAAAATAATTTACTTTACTAAAACGACAAATATCACGCTTTTATAAAACATATTTATTATGAATAATTATGAATATTATTAACTTATTATTAATAAGTTACTTATTATTAATTATAAATAATAATTATTAATTGTTATTTTCTCTCACCCTTTCTCTCCCTCTCTCTCTCTCTCTCTCTCTCTCTCTCTCTCTCTCTCTCTCTCTGTTAATGTTATTATTATTGTAAATTTTAAAATTGATATGCACTTGCATTCAAAGAATAATTGCATTTGAAAGAAAATAATTATTCGCGTGGTTTGCATTTATTTTGTTGCGAGATTAGTATTGTTGTTTTTTGGATTACCGGACCGCGAGTTATTTACCAGGTGTTTCACTTCCTCTAGTGCGCAATAAAAAAAAAAGCGAAAATTTTCACGGCACTTCGTGGCATCCGCCGCTTGTTTCTCTTTGGGCGCGTGTTTGAATAAGTCGTGCTACACTTCGAAAGAAGGGAGCGGCAAGAGCGCCTGTCTAGAAACGAGAGAAAGTGAGACAAAGCGAGGAGCGGATAAGAAGAGAAGGCAAGATGTGACGGGTACATTAATAGAACGGTTTGCACACACATGTTCCGTGGAATCTCGGGAATTTCTTCCACTGTCTAACAATGTGCCGGGGTTACGAATACCAGGCGCGATGGGGACGATAATGCGGTTTATTACGAAATTTCCATGTAATCTCGCGCGTGATGGCGTAGATTCAATGTCGCTTCTAATCGGCTTCATTAAAGTCCACGGCGACTTTGTCGACTTTAATCGTAACATATCTTTAATTTACCGGTAACACCGATCGGCAAACAGTAAATATCTCCGAATGGCCGCATACGGCAACCGGTGCAAATCCTCTCCTCTTAATTTCTAAAGCGTTAGAATATGCACCGACTGTACTTAACATACTTTTCCTAAATGAATATAGTACATGTTAATGGGCCTTGAAACATTTTATCGTATAACAAAGTAGCTGCGATCGTGTAGCGCAGATATAAATAGGTATCGTAAAAATATGCAAATGAATATACCCAATGTAAGTAGACAACATTTAACACAAGTATATAAACTTTTTGCCGAGAGATATTTTCTTCCTCTCCTCGCATAAGTGAAGAACATTTTTTTCCCATCTGTTTTAATATTTCATAATTTTACGGTATTACTTAACAGCGTGAAAAAAAGAACTACATACATTTAACGATAAAACTATAAAATGTATAAAATGCAATTAAATTATTTTTTTTAAACTCTACTCTCAATCTATTATACATTAAGCTCTATGCTCTCTGGTTTCATATAAAATATGCATGATTATTAATATATGATGATTTCGATACATGATGAACTTTTTCATCGATGACAGATAGAAATGCAATATCGATCATTTTATGTCAGTCTATCAGCAGATATTCGATGTAACTGTACATATTTTAAGTACTCTGGGACTTACCGGGTTTCAGCTAAAATACACTCCGCAACAACACCGTTACACTATTGTTTTATTGTTCCGCTTTACACGCTGTATCAGTTTATACCGCGATCGAACTGTTCGTCGAATAACGACAGGAATGCATAGCTCCAATTTGAATGTGAAGTATAGAACGTTTCGCGGAATTATCTATTAATTTTGCGGGCTAAACTCGAAAGAACGTACGCGCGCGGTGCAGACTTTGGCCCATTGACGACAGGGCATAGCAAATCTGTTTGGCGGATCGCGCGATTGAATCATAAGGCGACGGCGGAAGGTAGATCGGCCGATGGTCGCGCGTCCGTCACGTGAACGGCAACAGCCTGGTACGAATTCGTGAACCGCCGCGGCTCTTGGTCTCAGCGCGACTGTCTCGCCCCATTCTCTTCTGGCGGCTCGCGAGGCCCGCCGGTTCCCTTATTGCTCTTAAGCCGCATGTACACGCGGTACCCGCTTCCGGTACAGATGTGCGCGCAGACGAAGGTCGAGATTCGAAACGGCCGATGTCCCTCCGAGCCTCGCGTACCGTGCCGTCTTCTCGTCAAGATAAAATTGGCGTGGACGTACGCGACGGGATGGGAAGTCGGGGTGTAACCAATGTTTCTTAGAAACGCGGAAACTTGGCCAAGTGCTGATTGAATCACGATTAGTAGACGATTGTAAAAGTCATTACATTAAATCACTTTTAATGAACCTTACATAACTGCAGCAACCAATCCAGTAATTATACAATATTTTTAACAACACGTTAGTTCTCTTCTTACAAGAATTTACGTCATTTAACACTATAGATACCAATTTTTGTATGTTTACAAGGTGCTAAAAAGTACATTTTTTTTTACGCAAGATTATATATTTGATAAAACCATTAGATGCGTGTGCGTGTGTGGATGCATTCGCAGAATGAATAATGCAATATATAACTTAATAAATATTTATATTTTATTATATTATTAAGCACAGAAATGAA
This sequence comes from Vollenhovia emeryi, assembly GCF_000949405.1. Lineage (NCBI taxonomy): Eukaryota > Metazoa > Arthropoda > Insecta > Hymenoptera > Formicidae > Vollenhovia > Vollenhovia emeryi. Next base: position 757,918 of record NW_011967226.1, on the reverse strand, counting down.
GAAGAGAAGTAAATCGGACAAATTTATTTCCAACCTTTGTAAAATAACAAAAAGATATGCCAATGGAAGTAATCGTTGCTATGCAAAATTTGATGGTACAATACTGTCGTCGATTAACAATTCACTATGACTTTAAATAATCTCCACTGTTGAGGTAAAAACATAGGTCTCTGCGTTTATCGACAGCCCTGCACTTTACTGCTGCAGATACAATTCGCTCGTTTCAGGGAGCCACATGTTGGTGGACTTGAAAATTTCTTCCTTTCCGACTTTGTCCACTTGCTCTCGGTGTCGTCTCGATGCCTCTGGGCAACCGCCAAATAACCAGTTCACCACTCGCAGCAGAACTGGTTTGACCCGATCTGAATAATGATACAATTAATTTTCAAAGTTTTCTCAGCATTAAATTGCATTCACTTGCTATAATAATTATTATAAGTGATTATAATTACTTTTTTAATAAACGTTCCCGATAAGCTTTTACATTTTAATGTTGTAATTAAACGTATCATTTTTTAGAAAGTTTAAATTATACACGAATATAAGAATACATTAAAAGTTTATTAATATCTTTCAGAGTTAAAAATATATATATTACAATTAATTGTTTTTTTGGAACTGGAAAGTAAGGAAAGAATTAAATTTGTTTCAAAGCATTGCAAATCAAATATTTTCGCGTGATAACCCGAGAATAGATTGTTATTTTTCATTTTATTATTACGTACCCTTTGTAATCAATGAAATTTCATAACATTTTTGAGTAAGATTCTTTGTATCGTGAAGAAATCGTCGGTTTTCTTTCCGACGCTCGTCACGTAACTCTCGCTTTGTGAATAATTTTTCTGTACATGATAAATTGTTAATCTATTTCTATTATATAACACACGCGCAAAATAGTGTAAATTACCCACGGGGGAAACCGCTGAGGGCATTATAGTGTACACATTTGCGGCATTACTGGGCATTACTAGGCATTACTAGGCATTTTTTGGGCATTAGCTTGGCCGTTAGGCCTTGCTGAGGCATTAAAAAGATAAAAAAAGATAAAATAAGATGAAATAAGGTGAAAGAAGCTAAAATAAGATAAAACAAGATAATTAAGAATAAAATAAGATAATAAGACAAAGTAATGCCCACTGGGCATTGGTGTACATAATTTTGGTCAGCGGTTTCCCCCTCGAAATTACCATAATGTGGATCCATTGGCTTGTTTATAATTCTTGTCGCGCAATCTTTACTCAATTGGTGTTGGGGAGCAATTGAATCTTCCTTATGCTTCTAAAAAATAGATAGTCTTTTAATATATTAGATTACCGATTATAGAATATAAAATATTATTTCAATTTTAAAAAATCATAGAATAAGGTAATCAGTTTGAAAATAATATAATTATATTTTATAATTTCTGTTGATATTGTATGACAGTTTACAATTTTAGTTTTTTTTGTCTAATAACATAAAAGTAATATGTATAATAGATATTTATACAATATTATATATTGCATTATGACATAATGTAACGATTCCATGCCCATACACACATACATACCATATATCTAAAATTTTGTTTAGTCTGCAATTCTATATCAGTATCAATGTTGCTTACGTCTTCTTGTTTTGGAGATGCAGTCTTGAATTTTCTAAAACATAATAACACTTTAAAAAATTTTCTTTTTTATAAAGTTCTTGTTTACTTTTGTGCAGTTATCATCATCATGCACTGATTGTTATTTATTTGTTTGAGGAAAAACATTTTATAAATCGAAAACTTCCCCGCCATTAGTAACTTATTACTAATATAACTATATTCTTGGTAATCACTGTTTTCGTACATCGGTTTATATTTGATATCATTTTTTTATCAATAATTTCTGAAACCGCGCCGGAATCTGTTTTCTTGTTCCAAGAATTTTCTTACCGCAAATGAGTCTTATTTCGTAAGTTATCCGCCGACACATACGTCGTGATTTTCATTTCTGGACAAGTATTTTGTGGAATTTCCGCATTGTCTTTCTCGCATTTTTCATCGATTATCGATATTTGCTGTGGGCTGGTGCTATAAGTATTGATATATTTTTATCCTTGTTGCACATTATACATTCCGTAATAACGATTGTACTGCATTCTTGCATAAAAATATAGGTATATTCAATACGGAAGATACGTGCTACCACAAATGCACGCTTGAGCATTTGCACTTTTTATGTATTAACTAATATTATTGGTATTAACAAATAATATTAACGAATATTATTTAACTAAATGACACTTTGAAGGTGTCCAAAACATGGACACAAAAGATGAAATAGTGATTTGGCGATACTTGTTAAAAATATGTAAATTTTTTACGCAAAATTAAACGATTCAATACGTCTCGGCGAAAGCCTGATGATGGTATACATAATTACATAAGTTAATATAAAACCATCATATTTGATATGACATACGTACATGGTTGACACTACCACTGCATCAGATTCCGGCAATACATTGTTATCCGCATCTCGATGATGATTGTGTCGATGACGTTTTCCATCGTTGTGCCCTGTGCGATATTTCTTACTTTTGTGTTTTCTACAAAGTGCTTACATATTATTCAAGTACACATTAATCTCGCGGTCAGTTAATATTTGCATAATAAAGCACAAATAAAGCCGTATTTCTTGTACAGGCTATGCTTTCACAAGTTACTAGACGATTTAGTTCGTAAATAGAAGGGATAAAGTATCTACGTGAAAGTATAACTGACCTTATTGATTTATCGATACCGTTGTCGAAGTTCGTTTTGTTACCATATATTTGTCCATGATCCTTTGTATCTTCTTCGTACACTTTTCGATATAGTTCTTGTATTCTTAGCTCTTCGTTTTGAACGGTTTCGTTTCTCGCTTTTATCTTTTCACGATCAGTTCCATTTGTATTTAAGGCAAACTTCAATCCGTTTGCAACAGTATCTATCAAGATGCAACACGCTCTCCGAGCATCTAAAATATATATATAATTTATTTATGTATTAGAATTTGAATTTAGTATCTACATCAACTCAGTGCAATCCATTTTATTATTTTCTCCTTGTAACTTAATAAATAAGGAAAAACTTAGAAGTAATTGTGAGAGTTCTAAAAACTTAGATTTTTTTTACTTAAAATTAAATATATTAAAATACTTGAAGTAGATATTATTATACCACCATTAAAACTATAAACAATCTCTAGTATTTTAACAATAAATTTACGGTTAGAAAATTATTTCTATAATACGGTTACATTAAATTTTAATTACGTCTAAAAAGTCTATTAAAAATTACAAACAATAAACAAAATAAAAGAGAATAAAAAGGTTCGTTCTCTCTCTCTCTCTCTCTCTCTCTCTCTCTCTCTCTCTCTCTCTCTCTCTCTCTCTCTCTCTCTCTCTCCTCTCACTTGACATTTTTCCTTTTCCTACTTACATGAACGTGACTTGGGCACGTAATACAAAACGACGCCACACAACATTAACGCGATTAACGAGAGTTGCTTCAGGTAGATGATCCACTCAAGCACGCAGAATTTCTCGTCAAAATAAGCTGATGAGCAAAGAAGGAAGTCATTTGGCTGACGAGAGTGAGAGAGAGGACATAACTTTCTCTTACCGTGTCCATTCCGCGATTTGGCGCACACGCACTGCGTAGCAAACGCGACGATGAGGATTACAGATTTCACAGTAGATGTTAGATGCATTTGCCCAAGTGTTACTTTACATTATTATATTGCAATCGTTAATCAAAATGTTGCAAAGGAATGGGAAAAGGAAGAAAGAATTGTTGAGTGACAGACACGTTCTGAAGCGATGTCCGTTACAACGTAAGAGGCAATTTCACTTCGTTTCAAGCATTTCCAGTTACGCGTCCAGCTTACGCCTTTAATTATGTTTGATGATCGCAACAGCTAATATGGCGTTAAGGCAATTACGCCAATAGTTATATCACGCGTATTTATACGCGGATTTTCACTTCGTAATTATACATCAGACGCGTCACATGAAAAGATAATAACACGTGTAAGATTCATATCTTAATTTTTTATTTATGCTCTGAGTACTTTACAATATAATACAAAGGAAACATATGTCATATGTATTGACCGTCTTTGCTACAATCTAACGAGGGTGGGTTACACGCACGTACACGTACGAGAAAAATCTTTCATACGGATCGGTGCGATTGGGATAGCATAGCGTGCGCAAGCGGGGACTCGCACTACTCGCTAAATAGTATCTCTCTAAAGCAACGTTGCTTCGTGAACCTCCGGAACAGTTTGGGGACTGTAGTCTCCAAAGAGTTCCGAGCGGGCGAGAAGCGGTATAGCGCCTAGATGCGGACTACCTAGATAAGAACACAACTTAGAGATATTCTTTACGAAATACTGTTTAATTCGACGCAGGTAAATTCTAAATCAAGTGCGACAAGCCGACAAGAATATACTGCTGAACGCTCACTTCTTATCGGCCAGTCCGGGAGAACTGCCCAACGACTCCCTACAGCCGTCGTGTGACAATTAATTCGCGAAAGAAGAGAATACTGTACGCTCGCATTTGAACAACAAATTCTATCGCGATGAGGAATCAATCCCGCGAGTTCTATAAGTTCTACAAGACTACGATAACTCTTAGCGACAACCATCTCGCGTTATAATTTTTTCTAAATGTAGACTGCACTACGAAATATCGGGGGGCAGATGCCAGTGTTTGCTGGATTAAGCAAATTTACATATAATAACATATAATAATACACTAGTTTATAATAGAATAGAACGAAATAATAATTAATAATAATGTGAGAATCTCTCATACGCGTGTACGCGCAGCTATTCGTAAAAAAATATAAAGCTATTTATAATCAAAGATATAACCTTGTGATATGTATTTCCGCTCATTTGGCGCCTCGTTAAAACACTCGAGGACAAAAGAGATTTGGGCTGCCACGAATTACTTAATCCACAACATGATTCATTATTCAATTAAATTGTACGATTATCTTGACGGAATGTAACGCAAAGGATACGCAATATAGGCTGACATTCGCGCGCAGCAAAGATTCATTCTTTACACGCATAATCAGCGCGCGTACACGCGTATAACAACGCAAATGAACGATTTTATACACGGAATGAGGGACGATAAAAATGATGACGATGAGATGACGTGCTCCACCGAACCTGGAAGCTGAAGCCTCGATGCAATTAAAAATATTTCTCTTGTTTAAAACGAATAAACCTTTCGCAATCGAAACAAATAAAATCTTATAACTTCCTTAAAATTACTGGATCGAACTAACGCGCTTTCGAAACATATGATTAAAAGACTCGTTAAGCTCTGTTACAATTACTAGGAAAAATATTTTTTTATCGTACAATTATTATATCGCCGTTATTTGATAGATTGTCGAAAATTATTGTCATCAAAGAGCTCAAGGATTATTTAAATGCACATGATCGATTTCGAGGTTCGATGGTTTGAAACAAGAATTAACCGAATCGGTAAACGAAGACGCGGAAGTTTTCATTCTTACGAGAATTGTCTCGCTTTCATTTTGTTGACGGCATTCGTAAGGTGGGTCATCTCGGTATTGAGTTGAGAAATCATTCCCTCCAGTCTATCAACACTGTCGAGGACTTCGACGCGTTGCGTGTGCGGATTGAACCTGACCTCGAATGGCCGGCTCATAGTGGCCACCTGTAAGAGAAACCGAGGTTCGTGACTAAGCTCACGTGTCGGAATAAGATATAACAGAAGGCGGAAGTGAATAAGCTGCTAGTCTTCGCTTGCAATAAATACAAATTTTTAATACTGAAGAATTGAAGAATATAATGGATCTAGAGAATATCAAGATGAAACTTAATCTTTGATTTTATTAATTTCGAGTTTATGAAGAAGTGCATATAACGGAAATTAGGCAGAAGAGAAATCGAACTCCATTTCGCGGATAATAAACCGCGGACCATACGTCTGCTCGATGAATATGTATAATAGGGAAATAATTAACTTTTTCGTACTTACCCAACGACGGAATTTCTCCTTGGCGTCCTCGAAACTCTCGGCCACGTAATAAATCGGCTGGTATTCCTGATCTTGATACTTCTGGAGAGCGGTGGATGTCGGATCGAAAGCTCGATGCTCGCACTTATCGCTCAATGCGTGCAAGAGTTCGCCGTAGGCTGACAACAAGCCAGCACCGTAAGCCTTGACTTCGGGTCCTTCCTTACAAAGACCGAACTCAACCGTGAACCAGTAGATAGTCGATAGCTTCTCGATTTCCTCGTCTGAGGCGCCGAGAGACGCCAATCCAATTTCTTGCGAAAATTGAGCGAAACTGGGATCAGCAAGAAGCGGCATATGGCCCAGGAGCTCGTGAATGCAGTCTCTGCAAATAGAAGAAAAGAAATTTTTTTAATGCTGCCGTGTGCTCGTCTTCCGCATCCGTTGTCTGTTCCATTTCTTCATTTCGTGCTTAAATTTATCACTTATTGTTATCAATGTCAAGATTTTTAATCAAGTTGTTGCAATTTGCAATATTTAAACGCGCAATTTCACATCAGTAGGATTTTAACAGCATTATAAGTCAATTGAACGTGCGAAAATTAATTAAGATCGTCAGATAAATGGCGCGAACTCAAGGAGCCATTCCATTCTTACGATCTACAAAGCTATCTGCAGTTCTTGGAAATCGTACCGTGACGTGGATCGCTACGCGGAGAAACGAGTTCGTAACTGTGGAACTGAGTTATCAACGCCATCGTGTCGTTAAAAGCCAATTAGAGTTCCATTACGAGCTTAGAGAGGCGCGGTAATTCTATTATCATCGTTCTCTGTGTACCACGGGTGCAGGTTCCCGTCATAACGCAATATCGATTGCCCTGCAGTTTGACACGAAGGGGCAGCCGTGATGCGGAGCCAGAGCGACCTTTACAATGCCCGATTTTTACGTAAAGAAGCATTGCAGCTTTGCACCTTTCGATGCGATATATTATCGATATTAGATGTTCTTTCTATGCTTTATAGGTCGCGCCGAATTATAAAAGTTTCTACACAAGATGATTTATAAACGACATACGTAATATATTCTAATTCAATCTTTATCCACCCCTTAAAATAACTCTTGGATAACGTTAGAGAATTTTCGAAAGGAAATTTTCGGTAATTAATTTTTGGTCTCGATAGATTCGAGAGAAAATTGGCGATAATTAATGTTTGGTCTCGATAGAATTAACTAACGAAAGTACAAATTGTAAGTACTTACGGTTCGGGAGTGTGATACGGGCTGTTAATGTGGCGGACGTATTGAGTGCTCTGGAATATCCTGAAGGCAAGGCTGGACAAGAAGTCCCGCGCCGTCAAGAGACCGGCGGCCGGTCGAAGAGTGAATCCCGTGCTCTTCTTCAAGAAATCGCTGACTTCCTGCAACTGCGGTATACGGTGGGACTCGAAGATCCTCTCTTCTTGCAACTTCTTGAAAACTCTCTGGTATTCCACGCACGCGTGTTTCGGCACCAGATCGAGCACAGTGTTGAAGACGCGCGACCAAGTTTCGTTCTCCGTCTCGGTGTAGGGAATGCAGGGTATCGGGTCGCCGTACTTGTAGGCGAAAGCGATTTCGGCAATGACCTTGCGACGGGCGCGGTACTCCTTGTCGGCGAAACCCGGATGATTCATGTCGAGATCCGGCTCGTACTTGGTCATCAGGTGGTTGCAATTGTCGAGGTCGGAAGCGTGACGGGGGAACCAGGGATCTTTGATGCTGACGGAATTGTCGGCGAGCAGAGTCACGCCGTCCAAGGCCGAACTCTGTCGTAGATTTCTAATCAGCTGCAACAGGCTCTGTCTGCTCATGTCAATCTTGACCAAGACCTCGAATTGCAGACCTTCCTTCTTCGAAGGCCGTGACTCGACATGGGTGATCGTGCCCTTGAAGTTTTCAATTGTTTTCAGGATTCTGCCCAGAGAGCCGATGCCCTCTCGCAATCTCAATACCAGCGCCGCTTTCTGCACGCCCTGCTCGCTATCCGCAGATTCGGCTATAGTTTTCGCGAGCACTACTTCCTCCTCGGTTAGTCCAGCATCTGCGGAAAATTGAACATTGTCTAGTTTTGCTTGCTAACGACATCGGCAATTTTTCCGAATGAACTTGATCTATTCGTCAAATAACGGTTGCTAACATTTCTCTTGAAAAGATTTTCGTCGTTAGGTGACATCGTCTGTTAGGAGGGTTATTACTCGGGAAAGATCGTAGGACCGAATTGAACAAACGCTTGTAAGGACGAACAAAAGATACATATTTTTAAGTACAAATTTCAACCACCCCGAACACGTCCGATTCAAAGCATGACTTTTAAATTACGTTGTCCGATAATAACCGATGCTTCTTGATCTTTGAGTCGAAAACAAAGCCCAACTCGAAGTGTCCAGGTTGTTCATTAACCGTGTACCATCGTCGATTACTTTAATACTTTCAAATAGTTCGGATCACATCTATATACTAATATTTCTATGTAGATTCGACATTTGAGAAAATATGATTTGAAAAAATCCGTCTTAATGATATACGTCATATAGCTGAGAAGGAGAAAAGCGTAAATTCGACTTATGAAACTTTCCCAGAAGCGATTCTTTTTGGGCATAACTTCTCGCGAGTACCCTAAGTGACTTCCGCGGACGGTAATAATCGGGCAATTCAGAGTCCATTTTCGCATAGCGCCTTGCCGTCACGTCGGAAACGGCACCGTCTACTTGGCCGTGGGGGCGGCGGAAAAGTGGCAAAGTAGCCATCATTGTCGTGGGCGCGGACGTGCCGGCGAGATGGAAGGTAGCGCGAAAAGGAATAACCGTGTTACACATTTACTGCGGCCACGCAGGGTCGCTTGTGAAATCTCGAGAAAGGCTCTGCCCCGGTAATACGATTCTAAATGCACAGAGCGGCCGCGGAGGCCGAAGGCGGGTTGGAAAGAGACGGAAATAGCTCGCAGACGTAATTCACCCCAAGTGTCGACCGAGCACTCGCCCTGGTCGGCTGTCGACAATGGCGATCGTTTCATCCTCCATTTACCGTCGCCTTCTTATCCTTCCACCATGCACCACGCGCGGTACCTTCTTCGCACGAAATCGCCCATTTCCTGTTTCACTTGTATTGCGCAACGTGACATTTCGCGACGCGAGGACTGGACGCAATTACGATCAGGGGATAGAAGACGTACTTACCATCATCGTCATCGTCATCCGGTTTCCCATCGCTGTCCGATGAAGCCTCCGCTTTCGCTTCTGAAAGTCATAAGTTTCGTGCTCATGCCATATGCAACATTTACGCATTTTTGAATACTTGGCGGCGGACGCATTTCGTGCCGGTCAATTTCACGTTACAGCAAATATCGTAAATATGCATTTGTTGCATTAAATAAAATTATTGTATTAATAATTGCGTCTTATAAAAATGCACGTCACGCCTCAATTATTCAAGGATCATTATAAATTTTCCAACATCTGTGTACAAACCTTCCTTCTTCGCCGCGCAAACTAACGACTCCACCTGTTCATCGTCACTTGAAACATCGACATAATGCTCTCCCTGTCCCTGTTGTTCCTGAGTACAAGTAATTGTCTGATCCGCGTTCGTGTCTATCAAAGATACAAATCATGCAACATTAACATCTGCATGCGCATACTAATTATATTGCTTTGCTATGCGCCTGTAAGACTTACGTTGGCAAAAAGATACGTTTCGTTTGCAAAATCTTTTTAATAGTAAACGCATACGTTTCACTAATACAAGCATATTTACATAAATATCACAAGCTTTAATATAACTCATGCATATACCTAATACCAACATATTTCTTTCTATACATTAAACACGTATGGACGCGAGAATTAGCTCTTTTCAATATTAAAATAACATGCAAGACTCACCATTCGCTCGTTGTCGAGCTTCCTCGAGAACGCTTTGCTTCGTCTGTTTGACGACCAGTGTCTCAAAACGGGCATCGTCTACGAGAGAACGTCGTCGCGCTGGATACCCGTTCTAAAAATATCAACGTAAAGTGTGATTTAAACGTATACAAATATAAAACCGTGATAAATTAAATTTATGAAATAGTGGAAATATCTACATCATTTTTTTATTATTCTGCATATCGATGTACCGTTCTCTTGCATTCTGTCGCATTCGTCGCTAACACACAAGTAATTGTAGATATAATTTAGAACTTTAAATGGCGGATGTCCTTTCGCCCTGACTAGCCAGGTTCCGATTTCCGCGGTCTGTCCGTGGCTACCTTTGTCGTGAGACGAAACGGAAATCTAACCCGTCAATTCGACCGAGCGTCGCTTAAATCGGATAACGAACAAGAGACGCGGAAATTAATTTTCGCGACTTCCGTCCTGCTGCCGTTGAAGTATCGGAAATGAATTAATTCCGGCGGAGGGGTAAAAAGGAGCTTGACTGCCGTTCAGTTCTTAGAAGAAGATAACTTTTATTTCTCTTATTATCGCTCCCCTAATTGGTATATTGCTCAGCTTATCTTGCAATTTAATGAAAAAATTTTACCTGAAACATCTATGTCTCCTTGGCTATGAATTTTTCTTTTACATAGAAACGAAATTTAAGAGTAAATTGATAGCAGTTTGGTGACGCCAATTAAGAAATAAGAATTTAAATAAGCGTGGAAGCGACCTTACTGGCAATTCTTTATTATAAATTACGACGTTTCAGCCAGTAATACTGGTCCTCTTTAGGTAACAATCTTACAAGAGTGTCCGCAATTGTCTGGTAAACAAATGAGTTGATGTGTTTTGGAATAATAAGATTTTCAGTGTCTTTTTGAAGGTTGATTGTGTTATTAATGTTTTTTGATGAAAAACATATCAGCGATTTTTCGTTTTCTGAAGTGCGAGATTTAACAATTTATTCGAGAGTAAAGAAATAATGGAATAAGTCCTGAGAGACAAAGACTAAAATAGACGTTCTTATTTGGCGAAAACAGACAAGCATGCGCCACCGATCATTCAAATTCCTGGCCGTGTACATGTAGCATCGCGCTGGAGACCCAGTTGCATTTTCCAGCAAAGCCGTCGGTTGGCATAGTTTAGAGAAAGCGTTTAGCAATCCCTTAACAACGCATCGTTAAGTGGGCCAAGTACTTTGCCGGTGGAATGGATGACTATGTCGGGAAATTGCGACACGACGCGATAACATATCGAAGAAACGGCAAATGCGTGACAAATCTCATCCAAATGCATCGATAAAGTCACGAATTAATTAATTCCTATCGTAAAGCCGTCCGGAGTTGTCAGCTATCTATCGTGAATTGCGATTGTCGTGCGCGAAAGTGACGAATATACGTAAATATTTGTCGATCGGACAGCTGATGTACGAGACGGTGACTGGCCGTTCGAGGGGAAAAAGAATGAAAACCCGGTGCGACGATAACTTGGCAAATAAACGATGCGAATGTCCAATCGAGCAAACGGCAGGTACCGTAGGAATGTTGTTTCCGACCTTGTGGAATCGCACGAATGAACGGCCGAAGATGCAAAAGAAACGACCTCGAGTTAGCAAGTCGAGTAATTACCCACTGCATGGTAAACGAATAGCATCTGTAGATGAACAGGATCTGTCTCTCTCTCTCTCTCCTTCTTTCATGCGATCCCGTCAATTTTATTCCGGATATTCATCGCGATGCTTTTATTTTTTCAATACCTAATTAGCTCTTTTAGTATTCTTGAAAGACTGCACAATATGATATAATGTATCTTCGCTAAGTTAAAAAATTTTGCTTCATTTTAGTTCAATCCTACTGCAAAAGGTATTTAAATTATTACCGCAAATAATAGAAGTAGATCGAACATAAGTGCTTGTTTCGAATTGGATAGAGACATATTCGTGCGCATTGTGTAATTTTGTGATCGTTGTATCGAAAGTCTCGATTTAGCCCATTTGTCTATTATATGAATAAGCGTTTCTAATGCATTTCTAACGTCAAGCGAATGTCAAGCGATTACGATGTTAATGCGGCGTAATGTCTCGTGGATAATATAACCAAGGTTGACCATTAAAATTGCGCTCGCATAACTCAACTCGCTACGACTGCCCAATTATTCGAGCGGATTTTGCTATCGCGATTGATTTTCACTTTATCTATCGGACAATCATAAAAAATCATATTTATAGTTCGTTATTTACGATCCTGTTTTAACGGAGAAAAATCGTCAAAGTAAAAGTCGTAAAAACAATAAAAATCGAAGTCTTAGTAGTGAGCTACAATAAGAAATCACCCGTGGAACCGGGCATACATTATCAGCCACGCGATATGTAACAGTCAATTTGCTATTCGAACAATGAATTAGCTTGTCCCCAAACTTTTTCTTTCTATCGGTGGAATAATCGTAATCTTGCTCGTTTGTCTAAATCGCCATTTCTATATTTTTAGAAGTTCTTACGCGAGAAAAAAGGATGTGCAGAAAAGAAAAGCGATAAGGTTTCCGATCTAAACGCGGTACGAAGGACAATTAATGGGCAATTAAGAGCGAGTGGACGCATATCTCGGCGAAACCCTGTCGGGCAATTGTCTTTGCGTATACGAATTTTGAAGCTCGTAACTTTTACAGTTAAATACGCGGCCGAGACACACGATGCGGCACGCGCGCGCGCACACATGAAAATCTCGCATGAACATTGTCCTTCTCGCCCTGGAAGAGACTTGGTCGCTGCGGTCCAGGCGGCGTTTAAGCGAATGCGTGTACAGATGAACACGCAGGCAGCGCGCGCGCGCTAGTTGCATGTGCAAATGTTGCATAGTTGCGAATGCAACGAGCGCGAGTGCGGCGGGCCTCGGAAGGCGAATAACGGGTGCAGCGTTCAGGGCCTCTTTCGCGTGTCTCTCTTTCTTAGCCGCTCTATACAATCACTTCACTCTCATATTTATAATATATTCATAATTATCATGCGCGAGGCCGGAGATTGATTTTGCAACGGCGACGACATAATCCCGCTCGATAATACGACCGATCAGCATTAGCAGCCTTGATACCGAGAGGGTGCTATCGCAAACGCGCCCGCGGTAATTCTATCACGAATTCGCTCTAACGTTATTCTGTAAGCGGAGTTTAAGCGGCCGCGCGCGGACGGATGCTTCTAGAGCAAGGTGATTGACTTGAGAAAAACAACCCATAATCGTGCGCGATCATCAGTCACTATATCGGGATCCAAGTCCGATCAAGTCAGAATGTTCGCAACAAAAAAAAACGATACGACCGGTTTTATCATGGTTGACGAGGCAGCAAGAAATGTTCGGCATGTTAATTAATTAAGTAATCGCAATTAGATGGCGAAGCTACCTAGCCAGCTTAATTTAGCTTGAATTATTAAGATTGGCCGAATACCCGGAATGACGCGAAATAGTATCCGCATTAGCGATCGTGGTAGGAAATTTACTCAAGGTCGGTTTACTTTTCACCCCGCGTGCGCCGCTGCTCACGCGATAACTATCGATCGCGCATAACCGATTCTAGATTCGATCTGGTCCAGTATCTAGATCCGGCGTGTGCGCACGCACAAGTTCCGTTCGAATGAGTCAGACTCGTCGTGATCGTCAAACAAATAAAAATCGAAGCTAATACACGCGTAATTCAAAGCGAGCAAGTGCAACTGCATCGGCATCGAGAATGTTAAATGTGCACATTGCGTAGCTACTTGCGTTTACTTCCGAGATCTGCCGTTTAAAGCGCAACGGAGGGACACTACTCGCCGGAATTGAAATCGCCGCACACTCCGGCAGATGATTCCTTTCAGAGGACAGAATGTAACCGAACGATTTGGATTATTGAAAGGATTTCTATAATTTTTGAAAATACATAATACCGGTCATAGACATGTATCTACTATCTGGAATTATCCCCTTAACTTTTCGTTCAATGCAATTGTGAATTTCACTGATTAGTGAGTTGCGTCTTTCTACGTCCATTAGCGATCCCGACAGAATATTCGGAGAAAGCGTAAGATGACCAAGTCGTCACACCGAAGTGACGTGTCCTCGTGTTTATACAGACAGATGCAAATAACGAATCATACAGCGCGCTTAGAGGCAGTCCGGGTGTCGTCTTGAAAAGAAAGCACGGGGACCAAATCCAAATCGCGTTTAGGTATTGGTCTTAAAAAAGAATTGTTACATCGTTAGCGGAAATATTAATTTCTTGCTCGGTAACGGTACCTGATGCACACAACATCGCGTTGAATTATGCATGAATGAGGAATGCAATATTCCGGGAAAAGTCGACGAGTCTGCGGTTAGCATTTGAACCCGCAGACGTCAGCAATCTATTCGCGTTAGTATTTCTGCGTCGATAAATCTCGACCGTTCGGGAAAGTCACAGTGGGAGACGAAAAGATCGTACTGACGATTACGATGTGTGTTTAGCGCGGTTGTTAAAGAGATATAAGGTACGATATCACGTGAGAAATGAGACATAGACCTTGCCGGTTCTTACGCCGTTGTGAAATTTCGCATCGTCGTAACGGCACGCGTATCGAGGAAAAAAAAGCGAATAACCTCGTAAACGCGTCGATTATAAGTTGTCACACGACTTATTGGACGCGAATAGAAACGGAATTGGCCTTGCTATCGTAATCCACGAATGCGTTATACACGCGACGGGAAGACGAAAGAAAAACGTGGCAACCTCGAAAAAGTATCGATTAAAATCCGTTAGTGTGCGATACCGGAGAAAAAACATACAGTTACGTGAGAAAAGATGAGTTCGCGCGAGCTGTAATTTGCAAAATAGACGCAGGCGGATACGCGTGCAGTACGTAAAAAATACTGTTACATGCCGATTCCAGTTAATATTACGTACGAGAATGACTACGTAAAGACAATCGATAATTACAAATCTCACGTAAAATCGTTTACAATTATTTATTTCTAGCTTGTTATTATACTAACCGCCACGCAACATGTGCAAATGCAATTTTATGCATCAAGTAGAAGTGCAAACATTCGCGAGAGAAAGGGGGTGATGCGAAGGTAATTTTACGATTTGCGTAACGCAGTTTGACAAGAAGGAAGGACGCTGTTTGTCTCTACGGGTTTCAGATAGCTGAAAAGTAAATTCGCGCACTGCGCGTCGACAGAATCCGCGGGTTTCTCCCAACCGCCGCGACGCATCTTCCTATGATCGAAAACAGCTGACTCGTCAGCTACTACTTCCTCGTAATCTCGTTGGACTCACGCTTCTTCAGCAAAGTTGAATTTTTCGCGCCTGCTTAAATGCTAATAGATGTTGCATCAGCTGCTTTTCTCGAACCGATTCTCAAATCTATGCAAATTTATGCGCACGAGGCGAACCGGGCATTGAACGGATTATTCCTTCGTACGTTTTCTGATTTTAACCGAAACAAAAAGAAAGAAATGCTCTTCTGAAACGACAGATTAATTCACAACGGTCGAATAATCATCGAGACTCTTCCTCTCAATCGTCAATCGTTTTGCATAACTCAATTGAAATGTCTGTATGCAAATATTGTTTAAGGAATTTCTTACTGTTTTGATGCGTGTGAATTGGCTAGATTCTACGACTAATTCGAAAATGTCAAGATGCTCCGGACCGGTTTTAGGTTAATGGAGTGAGGATACGCACGTGAAAAATTCGGTAATTAAACCCATACAAAATGTGACCTCGACAATTAAATATTCATTAATATTACGGCAAGGTTAATAACATTGCGTAAACAGGATAATCACGCAGCGCATTTACTTTCTCTGCGCGAGGACTCTTCTCCGTTTCGCCGGGCCTACGTGAGAATTTCACTTGCGTTGGTCTCCGGTTATTAAGATTGAGAAAGAGCGGGACCGACACATGCACCTTTAGCCGATTTTCTGACGCAATTTTTTCACCCATTTCGACATGTACCGTTAGCCAGAAAAATCTATAGAATCTGACTACAAAAGCAAACACGCGCTATGTACAGAAATCGTATAATTAAGTCAGAGCGCATGGCCGTATCAGCCGTGAGACACCTGCGGTCTCTATAATGAATATAAAGTGCATTTCGTATAATTCAATAAGTAATGTACCGTTGCATATACAACAAGATCAAGTTTTGCAACGACGCTTGTCGAAATATAAGAATTCTCGTGTTAAGAAACGAGAATGACATTTTCACCTGTTCCTCAGACACATTCGTATGTGTAACGGTGATTTAAACGAACGGTTGAATTCGCGCGCTTAACCAAGGTCTTTTTGATCGAACCTGTTGCTCTTGACATATACATGAATAGAACAATGGAAGCATTTTGACAATTGCAAGTAGGAAAATTTTTCACGCATGACTTGCGAATGACAAGTTTATCAATCACATTTCCTTCGCGAAACATGAATAGACAAAAAATAAAGGAGTATTTTCTATCAAAATAGTTTTTAAGTGATACTTAATATTTTGCAAAAAATATCTTTCATTTTACATTTGTTTACAAATTATATTTATTTAAAAACTTATTTATTAACTCACGCTTCCAACATTCTCTTCTATTCTCTCTCATATTCCCTTTTTTTACATTGCTTTTGAACAACTTCTGCATTGTTTCTAATTTCAAGTCTAGTTATTTGTTAAATTATTAGTGAGAAGTAAGACTTACCTCAATACTGTAAGACTTCTTGATGGCGAACATTTCGCGGTTCTTCTGGGCGGCTGCGACTGCCATCATATCTTGTTTGTCACTCCTCTTTCTCTGATAACGGTGAAATTAGGTGGTTCTTCTTAACTCGACGGTGGATCGACTTGGGCGTCTTTCTCTCGTCGATTCTGGGCCTGATAGTGCTCACTGGACAATGCAGTAGAATAGGCGATAGGCGCGTGAGCTCTTCACTGCCGCTTGCGAGAAATTACACGAATGGACTCTCCGTTGCGCGCTTTTCGACTTTAATATCCCGATGTGCTCCGGCTACGTCCTCTTCGGCCTCGATCCGTCCGGTCTGCTACGGTTCGACTACGACAAACGACGAGGACGTCGGCGACGACAACGAGCCTCTACTACTTAAGTCCGCTTTGGACGGAGCGTACGAGCGAATGCGTCTACGGGGCGGATTGCCGCCGCATATAAACGTTGCCTCCCTTCACCGCCTGCTAATGCCGGGGTCAGGGGTGCCCCCACCCTTTCGTCGTTTCGGGTGGTCCACCAGCAGCAGCCGCCGCTACCACCACCGCCGTCGCCGTTACGGCCGTCGCTACCGTCACAGCGCCGCCGGCGCTGTTGCCATTGACGAAGACCACGACCATCGTGAGGGAATCCCTCACTTAGCTGTTGATATTTTCGTATCTCGTGTCTGGAGATTCCCAACACTACTGCGCATCTGTCATTGAATGTGATAACGAAAATGTTTTGTTATCATATCCAGAACGATAATACGAAGTACGTGAAATAGGTTGTGGTATAATTTATTATCTTCCATGCAGATAAATTGATCCTCCTCTGACTCTAAAAATCTTAATACGTGGTATAATCGATTAGTGTATGGTGTTGAATCTGCTATATGATATATGCGGTATAAATGTTTTACAGAGCAATGCACTGTCTAAGAATTGCAACAAAGATATATAAATGCATAAATATATTTTTATGTTAGGATCAATTACATTTTTAATCAATAACAATTACTGACCAAATAATTTCACAAAAGCTTGAGCAATAGGTTTTCTAACACTAAAAATATGTCACTGTGAAATATCCTCCGTGAAAAATATGCCTTCTAAGATCGATATCGGAACAAATTTGAATAGGACACGCGAATGGGGCGAATGATCAAGTTACCAATATCGTTCTCTGGATTCGGTGTATTTATAACTTACGTTTAAAATAGGACCATTTATCTCGACGAATTGGTTTCGATTATTTCTGCAGAGAGCATATTCAGAAATATGATATCAATTACTATCGTGCAGAATTGTAGAATTATATAAAAACTTATAATTATGCATATATAAAGTTAATATTAGAGATATCTCCATAATTATTTGCTCGTGTAAAAATAATTTGCAATTTCTCTGTTCGCGAACGAATGCTACTATCAGAATATTAAGTTTACAGCGTTTGCGATATAGGGAATTTGTTGCGTAATTTTTTGCAGCAAAAAGAAGAGTCCACGCATAGTCCTACTTATTGCGTTGCTGTTTAGTAAGCGCTATCGAAATGTTATGATCTATTATTTAATTTTACTAATAGTCATGCATTCGTCGAAGCTATCTGTCTATTCTTGGTACATCTGTCTATTCTTGATACGTCTATTCTTGATACATCCTATAGTGTATAGAAGATTAGATCGATAGAAGTAGGAATTAAAAGGAATAAAACATTTTCAATATCAGAAGAAGATAAAGATGCAGAGTGAATATTGAACGAGTGTATTTCTCAAACAGAAACCAACTCTATCGTAGAAACATACATGTTTCTAAAATTTACTTGTAGGCAAAATTTAAAAACCGATGAAATTTTATCTCACAAATCTTTGCTTTTGATTTGTAGAAGTAAATTTTAGCTAAGTTTTCATTCAGTTATATCGTAAACGCTTAACCAGATAAATTAAACAGCCAGTTCTTTTTTACCTTTCGTTGAAAAACGATACCATAGGTAATTTACCACTTGACGTCGCTTTTCCTCTAGGTTTGCGTAAACCGTACATTAAAGGTTAAACTGCGATCGGTTTTGCGTCCGCATCGTCGGAACTAGCTTCTCGCGAATGTAACGTGCGCGCGATCACGTACGATCCTCACGCACCGATCTAGCCGTTCGATCGTCACTTCTGTGCGTCAACGCATTCACGTGCGTACGTACGTACGCACGAGGCGAACGATCGCGCGTGCAATCGAGTAATCGGAGAAAGATCTTACGAGAGAAAATGCATGCGTTAGCTTTTTTACGGCTTTCTAAAGACACACGCAAACGGTCCGGCCTCTGCCGTGCATTCGCCGACAATGGTGCATTCGGTAGGTGTGTCAGCATTATTATAATGAATATTTAACAGCGGCGGCACGATCGCCAATATCGTTAAGAACCTGCTCCTCGTGATATACATAATGACACGATGTATACACGAGCGTGTACAGAAATAGAAAAATATTTGAATTTGCATGCGCAGCGTTGTGCAACGGAGGCTGGACGGAGATCCAGAGACTTCGGAAATTCGATTATTCTTGATTAATGATCGCGCGAGATCATTCTGATATGATAACATTCCTAGAAAAACTTGCCGATTGAAAACGAAGATCGATGAGAGGGAAAACGCGAAAATGTTATTTAAATCAATGCTCGTAGAAACACGTGTCCAGCTGTCTGACGCACGTAATTAATTAATTCAAATAGCAACGATCGATCGCCGGGAAGATTTGAGAATAATACAATACGAGAACACTGTGAAAACAATCCTTTGACGTAGACAGATGAATTTTGTGGAATTAACGCGGAAGAGACGACGGTTAATGTACGGGTTTGCATGACATTAGTCCATGTTGATATTCAGTTTTTTTTCCGATCGTTAATACTGATTTTAATATCGGGTTTTTTTTTTATGTTTCGGAAGCGGCGCATAATATTTTGACCGACAGACGACCGTTTCGTCATGGTTCGTTAATTAATCGGTGCATTGGTGAAATTTTTCTCGGTCGTCATTCAGGTGTGGCAGCAACGCATCGTCGACGTCACGAGTCGCGTCGCTTGGAGGCACGAATAGCCGGGAACTCCCGAGTGGTCGAGTTGAATTCTACCGATCTCCTTAGCGGCCAATCCGGTTCCGAAGTGTGGATTCCCAGGCCGGGAGTTTCCAAGAGTAATCTTTGCCAAGCAAAAGAACCGTACGGTAGAGGCGTCGGTGAATCATTTCGAGTAACGCGATAATGCAACCTGTGGACACATTATTGCTTTCACTCTAAATCGTTAACGCTTTGCCTTTACGATATCGGGGGAAGTACATGTGGACTTTATCCAAACAAATAAGTTGAACAGCTGTGCTATTAGTCTTATTGTTAGATAAGTAGGTAAACATGTTTATTTCATTTTATGTATTAACTTCGTTTTAGAAACAGTAAACATATTTAGATCTACTTACAGTATCGACCTTATAATGTTTAGGAAAAAATTTATATGTATAAATTGATATATACATATATATATTGAAAAAATACAATTTACTAAAACTAAAAGTAATTACGATCTTAAAAAATTATTTTAGGGGAAGGACACAAATGTGTGTGAATTTCGTGATTTCATAAACTTTAATTTAACGTTTTACTTAAGCTGGTTTATCCCCATTTATTCATCATGATTATGCAACTAGATATTTGCATATTGTCTATCGCTTTTCTTGAATAAAAATACCTCAGAATTTATCCTCCTCATATTGAGACTAATCAATAATGTCTGTGCGTATATCTCTCTCATTAATTGATAGCCCATATCGATTGCTTAGTGACCCTTGGGAGTAAGACGATTAATCTGTTTATCATTGAGTAGCTATATAGTTGCATTTGCTTTTAGTAGAATAATTACACGATGCACTATCGAAATAATAATTGAAGGGAATAATAATTAATTATAACATTAATACAATGATTCAAAATAGAAGAAAGTTGGAATCTAAAAGTTTGAATACTTCGATCTCGCTTTATCGATTACCTACAGAAATTTGATTAATGAACTCGTGTCGAAAATGATTAAACTAGGTAACTCGATCGATGCGGATAAATCACTACTAGCCTTTGACCGGCGAGTTAAATTATTGTTACACGGGACAAACTTTAAGGACAAAACAATCGGTTGTCTCTGGAATTATGTTTCGTTTCGTGAGATCCTTGCGACGGAGGCCACTCGGCTATTTGCGATCCTAAAATCTAATGTATATTTTAACACAATATTTTTATTAAATTTTATTATATTTTTATGGATAATAAGATATATCTATTTTTTTCACGGGGAATATAATTTTCTTATTCCGCAGAAAAAAAAACGGAAATATAAAATGCGCTCAGATTATACGGAAATATATAAATGTGATCGTATCTTAACTTGTCCGATTTGTGATCGGATACATGCATACGTATATTCACATGTATATGGACTGTACATATGTTTGTCACCGTTATACCAAATGAGACGCGATCTTACTTTCATGTATCAAGGTCGCTCCGCATGTTCAGAGACGGAGTGGCACTTGTTCTACATCAAGACTTACGTGATTGAGATCCAGACCGTAATTAGATATTTCATAAGTTCTGAGCTAACAAACAATTAGTGCGAGGGAAGCGTTCGAAAAGGCTAAAAAACGACCAACCCACGTGCATTAATACATAGAAATATATCAGTTATCGTATTGATAATTTTGTATCTCTTGAATTGGGAGAAAATTGGATAGTTAATAAATGCAAAGGCGTGTATTGTTTTACTACTTTTATACCGTTATACGACTTATATAACTCATTAGACTTGATAGTGCATTATGCAAAAATTATGTCATATAACAAATTTAACATATATTAATAGAATGTACATGTAATTTAACTTTCGTGTTTTTCGAAACCGGTATATTGAAAACTGGATTCGTTGATTTGAATCATCTAATTACAGCACTAATTTACATATTTGCGAGTAATATCGCATTTATATAGTAATCAAAGTGTTTTACATGTATCGAACAGAACTTTTTATGATGACTTTTTATCATAACAGAAGCGCATTAATTACTAATCTTATATTATGCATTTTAAATTATTCGCACGTTGTATTTCTAGAACGCGCGACGAAAATATGCTACTGAATGCTGAACTGAATGTTGCTTGTGTTAAATAAAGGTATGCTTGGCTCGCGCGAATAAGAACTTTTTTTATTGGCGCGTTCCAAGTGTTTAATTAATTACTTTTATTAACGGGATAAATATTGGTTTTATAAACTCAGACCGACACAAGATTTCAACATCGGGTTTGCAATAGATATGTGTGATCGCGTGAGTATAATTTATCGCATAAACGTATCAAAAATATAATCGCTTAAGAGAGGTTTGTATTATGCGCAACACCAATATGTCATGCGTTAGCAAAGATATACGGTTTATAAATTTACTATCGTACGACTTTTATAAATGCTCGCTGCATAAAGCAGAATGCCAACTGATCTGTTCTTATCACCGATAAAACGCGTGGTAATGTTAGGAATGGAGAAAATCCCGTTATTTGTCATGAAATTCCGTCTAACTTATTTGCTAAATTCTTATCGTTCCTCGAGAAGAAATCCTTGAGAGACAGAAGAAATCAAATGCTTAAATGCATATAGTGTCTGAAAAAAGACTATTATTTCCTATTTAACTTAAAAAGTATAATTCTTCAACATTATGTAACTCTTAGTTACATCCTGGGAAGAGAAAGAGAGAGAGAGAAAGAGAAAATTTTTTACTTTATTGTTAGTTGAGCTTTTAAAGAAATAAAGATTAATTTTATTAGAGTTGATTAATTGTAAACCTAATTATTTAATTCTTTATTTTTCCATAGTTGTGTAAAGAGTAGTCTTATTACTAGAAATACAATTTTTTTCATATAACGTATAATAAATTTTTTACATAACTGGGAAAAAAGGATTTTTCCGAGTTACTTGAGAAAAATTCGAGTATACTAATTTTTCTCTTTTTGTTTGGCTTCTTCTCTCACAGAATATATAAAAAGAATTAATACGAATTCAAGAATTTTCCTTGTGTCTGACGTGTTTTCGCACGTATAAGTGACGGAACTTATGCAATTTCTTTAATGACACATTAAAATGACACACTCTAGTTATACGTTTTCTTAATATCAAGAAATTAAATTATTAACGAGTCGTTATATTCTTGAATATTGATAACAAAATAATTCCCCTTTATACAATAAATATCACATGAACGATTAACGAGAAATGTAATTCATTAACTTGGGATTACCGCTTTTTCATGTGATTCATCAAAATGCTACGATTAAGGACATAACGTGTACACGCATGTCCTTCTTTGAAGAACTCATTGTTAGTTGAGAATTTACATCACTAAATATGTATAATGTAATTATCCAAGACTTTTATTAATTATTAATACTTCCTAGTCTTTTTGCTACTTCAATTTTAGTAAAGTTCAAGTAAAATAATAAGAAGTCATTTAGAAAGATTTTATTTCTCTCTTTATAAATATTGTTTTATAAATTCTACAATATAATTATACAGATTATTTTCACAATTGCACTTAAAAACTTTTGTTAATATCGATAATCGATATATGCTGATGCCCAGACTCTATTATACAATAGCCAGGTAATAAGTTCCTTAATGCAAATAGATCGATAAACAAGCCTTGGGAGGGTCGGCATTTCATAGGCGACATGAGAGCTCAATTATGATAATTATTGCAGTAATAAAGTCATTTAATCGCCGTGATATCGTCTATTAATAATTTACTGGGTATAGAGTGTCCTAAACATAACACAACCCACCTAAGGTGACAATTTAATCTTTTCTAAAATTTAATTTAATTTGACGTGTAAAATTGGATTATGCATCTAAACTCTGCAATTTGGTTTACTGTGGTAATAGGAGGCAGAGAGATATGATATTAGATAATCTTACAACATTATCATAATATTTTGCCATCATTGAAATGAGTAATACGTGCACACTTGCAATTCTTGTAGCTTGCACTTCACATGCTGGAAATTTACATATTATACGTAACTCTAGACCTATTTAGATACAGGAATAGATGCAGGAAAGACCGATTTTCACTATTAACGCAGGCACGCAGTAATTAGCACATTGCGTAATTATCATACAGCATTTTGCTTTTATAAGATAAGCCAGAATTATCATCGCTAGAGATAGCCATGAACAATTATCGTCCATTGAACGTATACTCGTAACTCCAATCGTATTATTGATACTTGCGATTTATCCTTAAAATCAAATCGGTAACGTGTCGTGTAAAAAAGAAATGTATAAAAAACTGTATACACTCGAGCAAGGAAAATACTAATTATTCATCTTGCTCTTTGTTATAAATTTTGTCTATTTATCTGTTACATTTTTCGCGCGCATGACTCACTTCTCGCGGACGTGTTGTGGAATAATCTCATGCAAATGATAAAAGTGTAACTAATTCTTATTTAATCGGTTCAGTAAATATACATGTTTTGATTATCGTTATCAGGAATATTCCACGTTTGATTTAAAGATGGATTTTCCATCAATGGTTATACAATTAAGGAAATAACCGCTAATAATGTCTTGGTCGGAAATCCCGCGGATAAATGAAACGTCTAGTTCTAGTTGATAATCCTTGAGGCACTTAGCATTCTAAATTAATTAAAGGTTAACATAACAGCAATAAAAACGTTTTGATGATACTGATTTACAGTCTTTAATAATACTGATTCTAATGTAAAATATATATGCAAAATGTATACTATATTATAATATGCAGTTAATTGACAGATGGAATGCATACTTTTATGATTAATGGGAAGATATAACACAATTGACATTTACGAATCATCCGAAACTTAATTATAGGGAACTTGAAATTATTATCAGCAGAAATTTATTCAAAACAGAATGGCGTACATTTATCGCGGATTCCATTGGCGATCGACCGACCTGACTTGTCTGACACTTGTTACATAATTAAAGAGGAACTGACTCAGACGGTTCTTGTACCCGCTATTATTCGCAAACTATTGTTTCGAGGAAATAAAAAAAAATAAACAGCTATCTGCCGCCGAAGTTCTAAAGGCACATCAGTTTAAACGACAGCTTGAATGTCGGTCAGATTAAACAACTCAGGTTACATAAAAGTAAATAAAATACTAGTTGCATATTGGAGAAATGGCTTATTGTTAACGGAAGGAAATGAAGCTGCTCACGATGTCTCGCGATACTGTCTGTGAACCTGCATGAATGCAAATAAAGATCAGCTACCTATAAATAAGATTAACTTTCAATTGTTGTTGCTGAATAACATAACAGGATTGAATTAAGGAGTCTAATCTGTAAAAATACTTTGTAATGCTGTATCTCTATAAGCTTTGTAACTGTACAGCAAGAAAGGACAAGCGAAGAGCGAAGAGAAAAAAAGAGCTACAGAGCTATAAAGTCCGATAGAGTGAAAATCTTCTTGCAGAATACACTCCTAAATGCAATAATAAATGCTATAAAATTCATATTAAATTTTATATATATTTATATAAAATAATTATCCGAATGTCTAACGAAATAATGGGATAATTTTACTCATACATGTCGTCTTTGTCAATAAAATTTAATTGCAAGTTATACAAAACCAATTGAAAGATACGAAACGAAGGATTATGAAATGGACCTCGGTAACAGCGTGAGTGGCTGCAAAATTATAAACATATAAAGGATAATAGCGATGCATGAAAGTACACGCGCTGGCGTATCTACGGCCGGTTCGCAAAGGGAACGCAAATAATCCGTAACTTTTTCACAAAAGAAATCAAACTTTTTTCTCGATTAAGGTCTGTCGAGTTCAATGTTTCTCCCTCTCTCTTTTCGTCCTAACCGGTGCGTGGTCGGTCGATTAGCTCGAGCGACGCATGCACTGATAAAGTCGACGATTACTCACTCGTGGCGATCAGCAGCACCGCGAAACAGAAAGCAATCCGATCTCGGCCGGAACTGGAGAACCAAGGACTAATTATCCGGCGACAGACGACGGATCGTTTTGTCATTCCGTCTCAACGATATAAATCCGACAACGGTAGAGCCGGTTCCGCTTTACCGGTCAATACTTCTAATTGATTCGTTCCGGACTATAACACCCGGCAGGGTAAAGCAATATTTTGTCCGCAAAATACATTAACGTGACTCATGGCGATTGTACGAAAAACTTTAGTGTAATAGAATAAGCACGCTTATTGTTAGGTAGCTACATGTGCAGAGCCGTGACAGATCGCACGCGGCTTTAAATGTATAGCATTATTCGTCTTACGGCTTGATTTAATAAGATTATAACAAAACTGATTTATGTTATCTCTATAAGAGGAAAAATAGACATTGGTTTCAAAGATGTTACGTCAAAAACAATTTTAAGATGCTTATATCTTGATGTTTAATGCATCAAGACATAAACAGCCTCAAAATTTTTTTCACGTATTTATCTTTCCATATCTCTTGTAACAATTTAAAAAGCCATTCGTCATGCATACGCCACGCGTTTGTTTATCACACGCAAGAGCCTAAGTGCAAAGACGCATTAATGATAAAGGATTGTCGGTTTTCTGAAGTCTATGTGCTAACAGTTAAAGATTAACATTATTTCCTAGCTGTTGCTATCAAAGTAGGGATCTTTAAAAAGGTTTATATAATGAGCGTTTATTTTCTCTTTGCATTTGTCTCAGACACATTAATTTTGCTGATTAAACATAAATTACTTTATACAATGTAATAGCTGACACGTATGTTGATTATAGTTTCTATATTAAGAGATGCGAAAGAATCTTAGCAACATATTCGTGTAGTTTTTTTTAAACAAGACGATGTCCTTAGGAATAATTAGCCATATTGTTGCATTAAAAATCCAAAATATTTGATTTTATATATTTTAAAAGATAAAAAGTTCACATTTGCAGTGTGTAATATAACTTTTAGTTTGCCATTACGCTCTTCGATCTTCTTTAATGCGTGACATTTACGTAACGCAAGTGCGTTTGAATTTAAAACGCCTTATCGTATAATACTTGTGATACGGAGCGATGATTATATCATTCTGGTTAATTGCACAATAATTACAAGTATTCCGTACAATAATATAGATACAGTATGGCGTTACCTAATTAAAAATGATTAAATGTTAGGTGCGCTTCTACATTCGATAATTGCACTGGATACAAGCTGAACCGAAGTCATCAACTCGATTCAGGTGATTTTGCTCTAAGATACGAGATTATATTCCAGAATAATGCTTTCCCATCAACGTCATCGTCCATAATTTACCCTTTCAGGTTTGTGATAGTCGTTAATCGTGGTGCTAAAAGAAAGTGACGACGATGGGTGAATAACCGGGAAAATGGCGCAGTAAACTCCCGTAATGTACGCGAGCAATTATTATATCTCATTAGCTCACTCAACACTCGTAATGTCGTGAAATTTAAAGATTTTACCCTGACGAACTGGAATACATTTACGTTTTACGTTGTACGTTCAGAGATGCCTCGGCGGTTCCTTCTCTGATTTTCCTTATCTCGACTTTAATAGGCCATATATTCGTGGGGATCCCTCGAAAAGGATCAATACGACGTGTATATTGAATTTGTCACATGCTCGCGACTTCGTCCGCAGGAAAAGCATACAAAAAATAAACTGGATCTCCTTGTGCGTAGCCCTTTTTTATGCTGCTTTTTATCTTATTTCGCTGTCATGCTACACCTGACAGTTGTGTAGTCCTCTACAAACATTCGCTCGCACTTATCGAGAACCCTTGCACTTATATTTTACGAGATAATCATATGCGCGGACAAGTACTCATGATTCACTTTTTTATTTGTTTGGGAATGTATGAAAGTAAAGCAGAAGGTGAATGATACACCTCGATAGCTAGAAAAATCCTATCTTCGGATCTTCTGAAATAGTATTGTAAAATATTACTGTAGTTATTAATGCATATTTATTGTTTCAAAATACCTGAGTATTTAAAAGGAAATAATATTATTTTTAAGAGAAGTCTTTTATTTTCTAGCAAGTTTTATCTATTAAATATATTTTAAGTGGAACAATAATTTGCAAAGTACATTCAATATAAAATATCAAAAGTTAACGGCGTTTTCATCAGAAATTTAAACTCAAGTCAAATGTCTACGCTACTTTTTTTAGGAACTGCAATAATGTGAATTTTTAGAAAAGATATTTTCTCATTCGACGAAATATGGACAGAAAGAGAATAAATTACATAAGACGAAAATTATTAAAAGCAAGAGCCAATGCGTTAGAGCGAATGGAAAATCGCGGTAATGGAAACATTTTCGCAAAGTTTCGCGGTTTGTGGAAAACGTCTTTGCGAACGAAATCACGCGTGCGATCGATAGCTCTTCGATTCTATAACGCGGGAAGTCGCTCTGGGAGTGACGGGCCAACAATGAGCGTGCCGGTGGCACGAGAGACACTCTGTCAGGCCACTGAGAGGATTTTAATAATTACGAGGGCTCGCTATCGTCCAGTGTGTGTACACCGACGGCGAGATATTCGCGAACGAATGACCTGCGATATGCGGTTGTGCGTATTAGCGCAATTCAACGAGATAACCGACCGAGAATTTCGGGCTTGTACTGTGAAGGGGTGAAATGCGAGAGCATTCTACGGACCCCTTGTGAGTTCGAACTAGCATAGAACTGGCTGTCACGATCTTCATTGCGGTGTTACGATATCACCATCCATATTACATCCATATTATCATCCATATTTACAATCGCACGCATCTCGTAAAAATTATACGGCATAATTAGCATCATATCGATTGGCATAATTAACAATAAATCTTCTTTTCTTTCAGAGAAGAAGAAAAAAAATAAATCTCATTCAAGTCTATAAATTTGAATTTTACATTATACATTTATAGCGTCGCCTTAAAAATGTGAGATTATATAAAGATCGCAAAAGCGTAAAAGATTCGGGTTGTAATAAGGAAAATAAATGTGAGATAATTTAAAACCCATTATTTTACAATAATAGAAGCTTGTATAACATTCAACGCAATTATTTTATAGGCAGGAAAATGTTGAAAGGGTTTTTAATACATAAAATTGACAGTTCTGTAGTCATTGTAATATTATATAGAATTTGATTTAATCAATCATGAACTAATCACAATGCATGTTATATATTCGAATTTGAGATATATAGTTTTCTTTATTAAAATGGTTATGTTTTTGGCAATCACCTTGATTCCGTGTTTGCTCGATTAACTCCGCGAAAGAACTCCAGGGATTGAGGAAGTTCTTTCATTTTTATGTTTCAGACCAATGTCACTAATACATGTAATGAATGTACGACATTCGCTTCTGGGTGAAGGATTTTTTAGTGATCTGACATGTGTATCCTAGATATATGCAGGAATATTCGTAGTTCTAAGATACACAGACAGTTTTGTGATTGATTATCTAAATGACAAATGTCGACAAATCATTAGCAATTGCGATCTGAACGTAATGACCTTAGATAGAAATAACTGTTATTTGTCCGTGACAATTTTCAAGATGAAACGCAAGATAAATTAGAATTTGTCTCACGTAAAGACTTTTAACGAAAAGAGGTGGAATCATATTTTATTTAACAATAAAATTTCTTTTTCTGACGAATAATTATATTTTTCACATTCTGTTATCATCGGTTTATCGCTTCTGTGTATCAAAACTTTGAAATTGCAATATTTACACAATGAATATTAGTCGCTAATAATAAAAGAAATGATAGATCATCCTAGTCGCGGGAAGAGACCCAACGAGTTCAAGGAAAGTTCATCCAAGGAGAGATTCTATTATTTCTTTACGTCGCACGTAATCAGTCAAAAGTCACCGAAGCGTGCCAGCGTTGTCATTACACCGACAATGACGCACCTCGATCATGTCTAATTCGCAAGCGTGTCTGAGAACGCTATCGGATATATGTAAGCGATGTCCTTGCGGATTACCGGCATTCGTCGCTTTCGAACACATTAGGAATCGCTCCTTAATGCTATCGAGTTGTCCCGCAGAGAACGTACTGCCTTATTTGTTATTTATACATACACAATTTTTAGATACACACTTTCTGTAGACGCCATTCGGCAGGCGACGATACTCCGTCAAATAGTAATACATCTTTGAAACATTACCGCGATTCGACTATAATTCCGGTGAGGTCGTATGTCGAGCTTGCGGAATGTGACACATTTTATGGTCGGAAAACCCTCGCTAAGACCTGATATATCTCATACGGATTCTCAGCGGTGAAGGATCATCGCTTTACGTGCAGAGGGACGCTTATTCTAGATAAGTGGCTGCGTCCGAGTTTTCTGGTATACAGGGACAGTCATTGCCATTTCCTCCCATCGTTCACCGCAAAATCCTGTGTCTATAATGAACTGAGATGAGTTTAATTAAATCGTGTCACTTCTTCGGTAAAATAATCTTTAACGCGTCAAACCAGCGAGAAGTATAAACGCTCATTGTGCGAGGTAATTAAAATCGTTCGACTAGAATTTTTTATTTAGACATTGAAATGTATAACGGTTCACATATACAAGATCATAAACGATAGTTTATGGATATTTTATATATAAGAAATAGTTTTACACTTTTTAACTTCTTTTTGCAGTGAATATATTTTGACGTTGTTTTCACGGTGACAACACTTTTAACGCATGTGCTACTTTGTAAGAATACAAGTAGCCTGGCATATTCGATATCCAGTGACTATAACGATCGATCTCTAGATAACAATTTACTTGGAGCGAGAACTTAGCGGTAAAACGCATAATTATATGTCGAATCTCGTATGACTTAGAGACAAAGAAGTCCGATTGCTTTTGATTATTTCATTAATATCATTGCTCCGGTTTGCAAGCGTTACTTCGCAACAATTAGGAACGACTTACGGAAAAAACTTGTTAAGTTTATTTTTAACGCAACACGTAAATCGCAACGGCAAAAGGAAATGATGCGTAAATAATTACTAACGAACATTTAACGAGCGTGACGCAAATGCAAATCTGGTTTGACTACTGGAATAATTTGCTCGGATCAATTAGAGTCAGTCAATTACAGATACACTTCTATTTATCTATTTGTCCATCTTGTTTAATTAGAATTATTTTATCGAACTCTAGGTTTTTTTTTAATTTGAACAGTGACAGAATGGATTACAGTCACGCAACGGTATAACAAGTGCACAATGATCATGATATAACGATTCATGCGT
The DNA here is from genome assembly GCF_000949405.1 of Vollenhovia emeryi. NCBI lineage: Eukaryota > Metazoa > Arthropoda > Insecta > Hymenoptera > Formicidae > Vollenhovia > Vollenhovia emeryi. Next base: position 726,932 of record NW_011967226.1, on the reverse strand, counting down.
GATGTATGTGCTTGGCGGCCTTGCGAATCTCGAGTGAAACCGTAGACAACGTGAGATGCAAATCAATCTTCAATTATTATAATTATTTTGGATGCACGCAACTGTGGGTGTTTGCGACAGAGCCGGTTTCTTGTGGAAATTATTAATATAGGATTGAACGATCAATTATATCTGATATTAATGTTGCGATTAATATGTTAGATAAGACTTTTTATGTCGGAACTATATTTCACTTATATAATATTTTAATCGAGAATTATTCTCGCGTATTTAATTTTAATTGCAGGCAATTATAATCTAGTGAAGATCGCCAAACATAATCTTCCAGCGCATCCTCCTTTCTAACTTTGATTGTAGTTGTTATTTTTATCCTCTTTGTTTCGAATCTATTCTCGCCATTCAAAAGCGAAATCAAATTATCTTTCCTGTAATAGGCGAATCTATTAAAAGGCTGGGAAGATTAAAATTGGCTTAAGGATCAATGCTCGTGGTATTTACGTCGATATCAAGACAAATATACCTACGATCTATCTATATTTTGCGATGGTTATTTTTGCAATATTGCAATACTGCACCAGCGTTATTTTACGGCACGTTGATTTTCGTGGAAAAGTATGTCGACCGCATGTATTTTGTTCTAAAATCAGATCTAATAAGTGCTTTTACATTATACAAGAAATGCGTCTTACTAAAAAATCTCATTAACGTAATAGGATCAAAATCATTTTCGCTAATTTTGATGTTCAAAATACTTATCTCAATTTAATCAATCGATGTCAAGATGGATTAAGTTTAGGTTTTAAATGCGAGAAACATTGTAGTTATCGATCGGAAAAGAGCAAATGTATTGGGAAACACGTAATTTGTGCTGATGTATAATTGCATTCTTTGTGTATTATTGTTCCAATTCTACAAGACCCGTCAAGGTTCCCCATAAAAATGCGGTTGCTTGAGGAAACGAGTGCGCGATGTAGGTTTCGATATCGAGTAAAATCAGGTAAAACCCACGGTTTCCCTTGTCGATCTGGTGAGTTTTTTGTGCAACCGGTGGAATACATTTCATAGTCCAAGATCAAGCGCGATATCAGAACCGTAGATATTGCGGTCTTTTCCGTTCTCTGTGTACGCGCGCGTTCATTGTTGCGCGACGTTTCATAAGTACGTATGTAGCAGACGCGTTCAGATGAAATCATAAAAATTAATTTGCGGTTTGATGCGACTCGATTGATAGCTATTAAATCGACAGTTCCGCAAATAACGTTGAACGGATAACACGATGACGCACAATAAAACGAATTTTCATTCTATTTCATTCTAAAACGAACTATAAGAAGTTTGATGTAATAAACGGTATAGTCTATATTTATAGTTTTTATATGGAAATATTATTAAGAAATATAAAAATGAGCAGATTTATTTTAATACGCAGTCAAGAAATTTTTTTCACATTGAAAAATATGTACTTTTTAAACTATGTGTTGTAATTATTTAAAACGGATTAATTGTGTCTATCATTAGCGTTGATTTCCCATCTATCCATGGCTCTTTTTCTCGCGATTGTTTAATGATTTCAACTATTTTGCAACCTTCGATCGATAATGCACGTTGCGTTACATTGTTATTAGGATCGAATGCAAGTATCGCTCGTAACATCAATGATCGATGATGCACATTGTTGCGGGGCCACACGGGAGAAATCACCAATCTTTAATCGACATCGCGAGTCTCCTTTACGTGCCACGTGTTAGATTCAAGGTGCTGCGTCGAGGGAAAGTCCGGAATTGATCGACATTAGAGATTCCTTTAACGATGCGACTTTAATTAGCAGTAAATTAATTATAGGATGGTATTTTTCTATATTATTATATCCGTCAGCTGGTTTAATAAGGATGAGACCTAATTTTATATCAGCCACTAGGCTACAGGCTTCGGTAAGGGGAGAAGCTTTCAGGTACCTGCAGTACTAAATACGGATATCAGTACAGTACAATTATAGTTGGTATGTCGTCCAGCGTTACGTCATTGGCCCCAGGTAACCGTCCGATTTATCGAAGGAAAAGAAGGAACGGAATTTCCCTGTAATGAGCGAAAGTCGTCTGACCGTAGCTAAAATTGAAATCTTTGAAATTCTTGCCTCAATCTAATCATAATTACTGTGCATGCTATAACGAATCCAAATATGTCTCTTTCTCTCTATCCCTTGCATGGAAGTCGAAATACAAGGAAATTTACCGAACGTATGGATAAAATTGATACGTGCGTAGTTTCACCGCGCGGAAAGACACGATGTGCAGGCAACAACAAACTATAAGTCGTAATGCAGTTAAAATTGAAGTTAATCAGTTATAAATAATATAACGGAACAAGCTGTCATCCGTTGTTACTTGTCTAGCTAAATATAGCACAATCGCAATAACAAGTTATAATTACCGTTTTCAAGTTAAGTCGGCATAGTTACAGATGACAAATCGCATTTCTACATTATACGAACAAATGGTTTCAATGCCAGCAGAAATGTGAATCTTTGATAAAATTAACTTTGAATTAATTTTTATCATCCCTCATCAACTTTCTTCAGTTTTCTACAATTTCTCTCAGTTGTTAAATTTCAAAATTGAAGAGGGCCAATGTTAATATGAATAAAGTTATAACAAATTAAACGAACGTCAGCTTCCCTTAAAAAGTTCATTTATTCTCTACGCGACTCGGTTACCGGCTACGTCGTCAAAGAGTCTGCAGTGAGTTTTTCCATCTTTGTTGACATATCCACAAGATTCACATTTATAGCATCAGATCGAATGCTAGTTCAAGACAAGAGATAATCCAAGGTCTGCGAGGGGCCCGCCTGTACGGCCGCAGGCCACGCCACGGTTCACACCCACGATCAACGGACGTGGACGTGGACGTCATGTGCGTCATCCGAGAAGGAAAAAGGAAATACCGCGCGCGCCAACTAACGAGGGATACGTACGTACACGTGCGATAGATCACACACGAACAAACGGACATCCTTATCGCCGGGAATCGGTTCATTATGTAACGCGCCGATCGTTAATTACTCGCGAACCCGCAATATGCAAATCGCGCGCTGCAACGACGAGCGCGTTGTGCATTCGCACTTTAAGCACAAGCCAGCGCATACATAATTCATTAACCGAAGCGTTCGATACTACGAATGGTCTATCACAATCAGTCACTTCAATCGGCCGATAGATCATTTCTAATTCGCAAGTCTGTCAGATGTTATTCTGTTTTTGGACATACATGCGACGACCGTTTTGTAACGAAAGAATTACGGAAAAAGTAAGAAAATGGTCTCTCTTTCTTTCCCCCTCGAGAAAAGAGATCGGCAAAATAATTACTGCAGATAAAAAAGATTTTATTTATTATTTTTCACCGTGTACTTTCTCAATCTGTTATCGCACGCAACATATAATCGGATGCTAAGTATTAGAAATATTAGAATTGATTAAAAAGAGAAACAGATAGGAACATTACTGCTTCTACGTCTTGAATGCACTATTTTAATCTTCTAATCTTCAAAGTTGTATCTATGATCTTCATGTGTGATTTATGCACTCGATCAGAAAATATGTATCACGTCATAATAGTTGTCACATTAATGCGAACTTGTTCATTGTAGTCAGCCCAGACCTACATTCGTTATGTCGTATAATGTCATAGATTTCACTGAATTACGATTTTCCAATCGAATTGTTACGTGTGTCTCCTGTGACAAATATCTTTACTTAATATGGATTAACTGCATGCATGCTCGATCTGCAAATCGACGATTTTCGTATTTGATCTTGTAGATCAATCGCGAATAAATCACGTTCTCGGCACCACTTCAAGGCAGAGACAGATGTTCGCAAATATAAACAGTGTTACATATTGACACCAACAATTTTCTACAGTGGGAGCAGCGTAACGTCTATTAGACACGCGTTAGCAGAATGCAAAAAGAAAATTGACGAGCAGTGCCGTGAAAAGAATGAGATTTTTTTTGCAAATGGCCTCGAGTCGACGAGAAATAATTCCTTTACGTTAAGAATAATTTCGCCGCTTCAACGAATTCACGATCGCTTATGAATCGGAACAAGAAGCTGCGCGAAATAGGTATAAACTGCAATTGCATAGGAAAAACGTGGCAGGTTCCCTAATAATTGTCCTTGAAAGTTCGACCACAAAAAGAAACCAATATATTTTTTATACATCTTTAACTTCTTATTTTTTCATGCAAGCACACATTTATCTTGATACAATTATATAAGCTGGCAGCTAAACATAGAAAACTAACAGGAACGCCAGAAAATAATATTATAATTGTAATAACGCTTACAATAATTATAATGATGTTAAGCGCGTTATTACAAAACTTATTATATAAAGTACAGATAATCCAGCAAGTATATTACAATATATACATATATATTTATCAAACTGAATTTTTAAATATTTTGCTGTATATTTTACATTATGTTTTCTCGTTTTCATTGAAAGCCAAATAACTTTGTAATACACAATTTCGGTTTTTTTCACTCATATGATTATACATGTACTTATAGTTGCATTCGTAACTCATTTTACAATTTCGTTGCACGACGAAATGCAACGTTAAATGGTATAAGACATAAACCGTTCATATTAATTGTTTACGTTGTTCCACTTTTGTAAAATTCAAACAATAGGACGTGATAAAAATTATTTTATTATTGCCGCAATTTTATTACATGTGCCATAGACATGTTCCGCATGAAACGATGCAAATATTTACTACAATTCCATCAAATACATATTCAAAAAATATCTGGATAAAAACATATTTTGTTTTTGTCTAATTTTATCAGTTAGATAATGCTGTGTAATTTAGCAGATATTTGCTATGCATTTCAAGCTATTTAATGCTGTCCACGTCGTGTCGCATTTAACGAGTCTCATGAATAAACTCGGCAATTAGTGATAGATTATCAATGTCGATCAGTGAGACATTAACATAAAATACGCGAATTAAAATTATATCACAAATATTGTTTACACAACAACCCACTTCCCTTTTAAAAATCTCTATAGCTTATATTGAAAATATCATGCTCTTATATTTGTCTATTTTTATTATAATAGACATTATAATTACATGTAATACATTAAAAGCTTAATTAATTTGTTTAAGTAGATTATATTATCTTAAAAAACGCAATTAGGAACTTTTAAATTTTTTAAGTATCCGTCTAATACATTTCTGTAATTTTCCACATGGTTTACGAGGTTTTACGTCTCGTTTTGTTGGTAGGCTTTGTTTTTCTTCATTCTTCATTTTTTTCATACCATTTTCAGGAATGTGCCTGTACGTTGTCTCATCTGTACTGATGGTCGAAACGCTAGTGTTAATAATAAAAATAGTGCACGTTATTATACAAATAACAAGGCTGTAATATTTTTAAAAAACATGTTGGAAAATATGCCTGAACATTATTCTCTCAGATTATATTTATGTAAATTCTATGTTATTCAATACCAAATAAAATTATGTTACGAAAAATTTTATAAAATTAAACTGTAATCTAACCTGCAATTAGATGGCAAATTGATGGACTTTTCCGTAGAATTCAGTACGGGTTTTGGCAACTTTGATTCTGGAGACTTAAATGATACTTTTTTGTCATCAGTAATCGAAGTTTTGGTATGAATTTCAGGAATTTTATTGTGCGACTCGTTAGATAAATAGTCATAACAATGTTTTCCGACAGTATTTTGCTGGCTGCATTGACATTGGTTTAAAAAACTATTATAAACAAAAATTACTTAAAGATTTCTCGTTCCAATACATTTTTTAAATATAAAAACTCTTATACTCATGTAGAAGGAAATTAATTAACAAATTTTGTAAAATAATATAATAATATAATAATCTCTTATGGTTAAAAAGTTGTTATAATGTCAATATCTAACTTCATGTGGCGGTTGCAGAATTTTTTATTTGAATGATCAATGTTTTGTTCTTTTCTGTAGTTCGATTGTTGTGCACAAGACCTTATCGAAGTATTTGTCTTCTCCTCAACTGGTTTTGCCTTGATTCTAATGGTTTCTACTGAAGTTTCATCTGTGTTATTAGAATATTTTTACAATTATTACAACTGTTACAATTTTCATATAAATATAAATAAGAAAATAATTCAAAATTATTTTTGCTTTATAATAAAATAAAAATTATATGATTATATATGTTTATATAATACATTGTCGACTTATATGAAGTGAAAATAGCTTACATGAAATCAAAACTTTATCAAGTTAAATAACTATAGCTAGAAATAAAATAGAAATTACAAAATACAGAATAATTATACAATACCTTCGGTGTTGTTACATGTGTTTTCCTTCATTTCTTCACTGTCTGCACATTTTATATAGTTTTGTACAAACGTATAACATATTGTCAGGAGGGCTATTGTACATACTGGGTTTACCGTGATACACATTTTACAAACTTTTCACTTCAATTATTTTAAAATAAGAAATAGTAATTCTAAATTGTGTGGCACGTTTCTTCGAAACTGAGATACTCGGTTGACTGGCGTCGACTGTCAAATTAAAGTAGATTTGAACAGATTTGAGTCCAATATATTTGTTTGTAAATACGTATAATCGGAAAGTTAAAACAAATTTTCAATAACTACGAAGTTTAAATTCTGTTATTAAGCCTAGTTCGAAACAGAATATAAAACATGTTATTATGTTATCTTCTATCTCTTTTCTAATGTGTGTACATTAATGTATTACCAATCAATTTTTACTTTTTATCTGATAATAGCAAAATGTAAAGGTACCAACATTTGGGGGAGAAAGGAGAAAATGCAACCTGCATTTTGACGATGATTGCACTACAATGGTACGCAATAATTTTACGCCCACGCGTTTTGTAAATCTAATTGTAAGAGGCGTTTTTGTATCTTGCTTTTTGTCAAGAGCAAAGTACAAGCCATCGAGACTGCGGAAATGGCCGAAGGTGGTATTGATATGCATTAAATCAACATCAATATACTCCATTAGACATATCTTTATTCTAGTCAGCGTGGGAAAAAAGATAGAATATACATAAATGAATATTTAATGATGTATAATAGCGACTATATCAGAGCAGAAAACAAGTCATGCAAAAAGCATGGTTGCGCAATCACGTCACAATGTATAAATTGCAACATAAAAAATAAACAGTTTGCATGTAAAGTAAAAAAAGATGCGTTCTGTTGCGTTTTCGGATACAAAATTTCAAAAATAAAGTTAGACATTACGGATATTTTCCGTAAAGATCTAGGTTTGAAAAATATTTTTAGTGCTAACATAAGAAACGTCTAATTTACAGTTGTACATAACGTTCAACCAATAATCGTTCAACCATATCGTACATTTTTCCTGCAAAACCTGCAAAAAAAGTGCAATTGCGCAATGCCCGAAGGACATGGGATCTATTTCTGTGATCTATTTTAGTGTCGATATTTATATTGTTGGCAGACGAAAATGGAGCAAGTAGCTTTAAATCAAATTTTCATAAATTAATTGTTCATTTCATTTATAGTAGTTTGATTCTAGAATCTGAAAAAAAGTCGATATTAATTTTAACACAGTTACTGACAAGATTCCGTTAGAATGTAACGTATGCGCAACAATATAAGCTTTTTGCGAGGTAATACAACATATATAACGAAGATTTATCAGGCTTGTCAATCGATATCGCCGGCAGGATCGTTATATCAGCGTTTGAGAACACGCCTATCAAATTACTGTAGGAATTAATTATTGCGTGGAGTTGCAATTATTTTTTTGTGCCTATAATCGCGGAGAACCTTGGTGTTTCTTCAAAAGATTAATGATTCTTTAATTGCTACCGACAAATTTGCCTTACATTTCTACTATATTAACGCGTGTTAATTTCTAAAAAGTGACAAATTCTTATACATGTATTAAGTTATAAGCATAAATGCGGAACAAGTGTAAAGTCCGTTTATAAGGCAATTAAAGCAATTCGTTTTCGTTATTTAATCGACAAAGAATATGCTGGAAATTATTTAGTCATCATTGTACCGGTCTGGCGGGTTCGCTGTTTTAAAAAAGGATTAAATATACTTTTTATTTAGCAACGCATGAACAATGAAATTATAGTATAATGTTATATTTGGTTATACCATGAACATTACATTCCCTCAATAATGCAATAAACTTGATTTACTTCTTGTAATTTACGCTCAATGATTGTTGTAGCCTAAAGAATACCAAGGCTGTTTAATAAATATCTACTTAATGACGAGCGTTTCATTTGATTTATCTAATTGTCTTTTGAATAGTCTTGTTAATATTTCTATTACAATTATAAATCAATTGTATACAGAAAATACAAAAAAATTTCGTATTTCCTGTATCGCATCCTTTGAATCTACTTATAAGTGCAAAAAATATTGTGCAACTTTGAGATAAAGGGCTTTTATTCATATATATATATATATATATATATATATAAAAGTTTTGTGTGTGTGTATGTAATTGAATTATATTATTATATCTATATGTCTCTTGAGCTCCCAAAAGTATATTAACGTTAATTGATCTGACTTAATATAATTGCCACAAAATGAAAAAAAGATGTAATCTTTTTTAAATGAATTACGTCCTTGACTCGCACTTTCCATATCTGCATCCGTGCTAGAACAACCTGAAGAGAATGCATATCCTGTACGTTTATCTATTTGCTTATACAATAAATATTTAGCAACAGTACGAAAGAGACTAACGAGAGTCATTAAAAGATGTACAAGTATTTTCCTTATGTGCAGTGAATATATATATATTTATATATACGAGAAATTAATCTTTATCTATAATAGCGATACATTTACAATGTAATGTAAACGTGCGGTGTTAAATTACTCAGTTTTATTCGCACAACGTTTTCTATCGCAATAACCAATGGCACAGAAGTTGTAACATAATGCAATACTGAAATACCACGTAAATAAGTTAAATAGCAATTTCCATACCACATGAAGAACGTCCAGCCATAAAATAAAAGAATGATAATTTACAAAAATTGCCGCCACGTGTTGTGTATATCGATATGTAGGTAATTGTAAGCTAATAACTGTCTGTATTACATTATACACTCGTATAACGAAATCTCTCACGGTCAAATCTGTTAGCGGAACAGTTATTGCACGCTCATAGCTATTACTTAGGTAATCATCACGATTGAATGATATCCTAATCAGCTCGGAACTTATGAAAGCCCTTCGCTAATAGGCGTAACACTTATATCATACTTCATGTGTGATTCAAATTCTTACAGAATAGTAGCTTACGCATGTGCTGTTATTAAAAATATATGATTTTAATAAGGTATTTATACGTGATGTATTAAAACTGTGAACTCTTTGAGCAATTTTTGGAATCGAATGTTTTTTAGCAGAATCATATTGTCGCAACATTTTAATTTATTTTTCTCTCTCTCTCGCAATTACAAATTTTTTAATAATAATAAAAATTCTTTAATCTGTTTATATTGTACTACGTTCAGACTGAAATTCAATAAAATTTTTTAATTTATTTGTATCCCCGAAACTTAATTTCTCAAATTGTTCAAAGAATCTGTAGATAAAAAATGATATTTTCGAATATCCAGTATATCGTTTCATTTCGAATATCCTTTGTGTATCGACAATTTCATAATTATGACAATTTCATCCAACTGATTGCAATTGCATGGGAACGTTATTCATGCAACATAAAGATCGTACTATCGAAAATGAACACGGGATAACACGCACAGTTAAATATGATAATTGCAATCGAATATTCAATCAAACATTCCAAAGTACTAGGCATGCACGTTGTCTGCGCGATTTTGTCGCTCTATTAATTTACATGCCTTTCATCACATATTTAGAGAAACGCGATTAAATTTCTGTCATAAGCAACGAGATCGTTGATGCACAGTAAATCATTATCGCATCAACAGCTCTCTTTGCGGATAAAATATCTTTTATAAATCTATAATCATATTTTAAAATACGGATGTGCTAATAAAATTCCTTCTTTGCGAAAATACAGGAGCCACACCGCTAGATTATATCAATTTCGTTACATGGTTGTATAAAAAAAAAATCGTGGCTTTTAAGGATAATGTATGAATCATCGAATCGTGAAATTCTCTGAAACGTCCAACGCATTTCAAGGCAAATATACTTTCAAAAATGTAAAATCGTAACGAGATTTAAGATTTGAGCCGTCCGTTTCGGTACGATTTAACGAAAACACCGAGTGAGCCATCCGTTCTATAACAGGGCAACATAATTGACCATGTACTGTCTCTAGTATTCGTTATACGAGCGTGTTAAATGGTTGCGCTTACGCGCGTTGAAAAATCGTGCACGCGCCATATAACGACCTTGGTCTCCATAATGTACACCATTATTAGCTCCGTGCACTCACATGTGTGGGAGGAAATCTATATACTAAATGTTTATGATAAACAACCGGTAACTTGATTAATTATTAATTGAAGGATCAAGGATCGCCGTACATGGATCGCGAGCGTGGGCGTGTAAAATTCTCCGCACGATCTAAATCGGCACCTTTGCACCTTGATGCATGTGAATCTTAGATTGTAATTAACTATTGACAGAGAATTGATGTCAATGGCCAGAAGAAACTGTGCTACATAAAATTTTCTGTAAATAATCTAATCAATATAGCAGAAATACTAACTTAACATTGTGTTTTATAGTAAACTTTTATTCATTAGATTATAAAATTTCTATCCGCGCACGTTCTATAATATCTTTGTTGTACGATCTATCAAATCTTAATCAGGTTTTCATCGAAGATCACTTATTTGCCGATTGATGAACCATTTTCTCTAGGTAGCTAATATGTTACAATGGCAGCAGTGTGTTAAATATTTCAAATCTGTGCTACCCTCCCGCGATAAATATTTTAGTATTACGTTAATTAGATTGCTTTCGTTGTAAATCGCTTCGTGTGCTAAACCTGTTTTCCGCGCCGCTTAATAATCACTGGTGACATTCGCTCGTGTCATTGCATGATAGTTAAAGAACGAGAGCACGCGAAAACAACACTGGAAAAATGAAATCGCTGCCTGCACCGAATACCCCGGCCATTGTTGTTGCCAGGCGAACAGCCGCCGGTGACATAAAGGCACAATGTAGAACAAGGGCAGGTGGCGCGTTGCGTCATTATACTTCCTACTTCTGAAACACCGTAAAAGCAAAATTGAATAATCTCGCGTAGCGGAAAAGCAACAGCCTCCCGACGAGGCTAATCTAAGGTCGATTACTTCGCCATACGCCTGCATTTATCTGACTCATAACGACAAAGTAGAAGTCTATCGACCCAGAAAGTTTCCTTCCTTAAACTTCACAGCAAAGCTATGTTGTTCGTAGTCAATTAGCGTCGTTAATTACCGCTATAAAAGAATTCATTTCTTTTTCTCCCACGAGCTGAGATGTACAGATACATAAAGGACGGCATTCTAAGCGATTTTAAGAACAATTTTTATCGACGGATTTACAATATTAAAATCAGTATGCGTTATATATTTTGCAGCATTTTCCACTTGTCAATTACTTGTCGTCTACTAGTTTCTCGCGAGAATGTATAAAACATCGTGCTAAGAGATAATGTATCTTCGAGCCCATTAATTCGAGATATGCAATTTCAGACTCGATTTTCCATAATGAACGAGAACTGGCCGATAAGTCGTCATTAGCCGTATCGCAACGCGACGTTAAGCTATAAAAATTATTCTGCAGACCACACCTGCGATGCAAGGCCAGATTTTTATCTGGCTGTTAGTATGTCAGCTCGTGGGATTTATTTCGCCACTCCTACGCGATTATGCGTTTTCCATGCACGATTGCGATTTTCCGAAATCATATGTTATCACAAATATACTACGTTTCAGGTGTCAAACTGCTGTATCAGCTGTCACAGATATAGTTTTAAAACGTACCGACGTTTACTGGTGCTATCAATTGCAGCTATGCATAAGCTGAACGGAATAGCGAGATGCATGTCGGTGCAAAAATAAAATTGTCACGTATATCAGTTTCAGGTTTGTCAATTTTAACATTATATAAAGGTCTACATTTCTCTCATTAATAAAATCATAAGAATTATAAAGTTGAAGTTTTCAATATTTTCATTCTATTGTTTCTCGAAATAGGGAAAATATAGTTTTTAATGTTATGCATTGTGTATTTTTTTCCCAGGAAAATGATAAGAATAGATACATACTAATGATAGAATTATAGAATACCAATGTGAACAATAGAAGCGAATTAGGTGGGTTTCTTTACGTTATAAGATATGGCAAAGTCTAAACATTAATCATTAGCAATTCCAAATATTGATAGTTGCTAGGGAAATCAGAGTAAAAGTTGTGCAGTGTTGAGAACGTCCGTAGAGGCCAGATATAGCTTCTACGTCCATGCACATCATACATAGAACAAGGGTATGGTTTTAACGACATCCATCATAATGCCATCGTTGCGCCGTTGTGCGCGTGCCAGTAATTTATTGCGACAAGCTTGATCATTTTTTTTCTAACTACAGATTTCCTTATACAAGTATATAAGTAATTAAATATTATATTTATTTATTTAATACATATATATGTGTTAAATGTTCAAAAATATATTTAATCGTTAAGCCATTAATAGCCGTAATATAATATATATGTATAAAGTAATATAAAATCCATGAGAATTAATACGTACATACATATATCGAGACCAAGGTTGTTTTTTAAACTAACATGCGAACTGGTTGGTATAAAAGTTTTTATTACAATCCATTAAAAAATTCGTAGTAATCGGTTTGTAGGAAATTGCAGTCATAACGGGCGCAGAACAAATTTATCCATGAACAAATGTTCCGTGAACGTTTATACGAGGGAATAAAAATGGAATGAGATATCAATTCGAAATGTATTGAAAACATCAGTACCATAACAATTTTCTAAAATGTAAATTGTTGAAATTGCTAAGTGGATAAATGATTTACAAAAATTACAGGGGAGCGCGCTGTAAGTAATCTTGCGCCACTGCCGTGATTTTTTTTATCTTTCGTCACAAGGGAATCGATGCTCTTATCTTACAGCCTATCCAACTAAGCCAGACCGCGAGGGTAGTTTTTGTGAAGACTCAACATCCCTCTTTGGCCGCTTATGTCATATTTCGTCCATTTCTTCCAACCCCTTTTTACGAAAGCCGGAGAGCTTTCTAGTCACGCCGGTAACCCATTTCCCGAGCTTTTACGTTTGCCGCGACCTGGTTATTTAAAGACTGTGACGCATTTTTATTGCGTCTTCAATTTCATGAAGAGATAATCACCGTTGTGATTGTTGCGGGACAAAGAGAACTAAAAAGAAAGGAACATTGCCTTTAAGCATTGATATGAGATGTGTGAAAAAATTTAGAGATAAAATGACATTACGAAGTTATAGAAGAATTGATGAAAATCATTGTCGCTATATTTCGAAGTGTAAGAATTGAAAGGAACGCTTTTAAGATAATCACGCAAGTTTGTGAGGTGTAGAGCAGTTACAGATATCTAAATAATATTATGTCAGAAGAGTAAAATAGTTCTATGCTTTTGTACTATACCATAAGTTGTAGCGAGCACAGTAACGCAAATTCGCGATGGAAAATGACCGTTTGCCCGCGGTTCGTGTGCTTTCAGCGAGATTTAGAGTGATCCTAGAGCAACGAGGGAGACAGCGTGAGACGCGAGGGGGCAGGACAAACGAATGCGAGAGCGAGCGAATGCACCGCGTGCGTACACGCGCGAACCCATTGCCGTTACACCATTTTTTATCCCCAGCCGCAATGGCATTAACAATTCTAATCAGATTGCCACAATATCACGTGCCGGAGGCCTGCCGCGGCTGCGGCCAATGGTGAAGTCGTATGTAGGAGGAAAATCATCGGCGTGACGACCGATCGAACGAAACGAAAAAATGCAATTATTTTTTCGTTTCGCGACAACCCATTGAAAAAAAAACCTACGCATATCGATACGCATTAACGCGGAAATAACCGCTTTTAACTGACTGCCTCGTCGCCGTCGTCATCGACGTTGTCGTGGTCGTGAAATTATGCGATTCGCGAGGCAATCCGCCGTCCCTCTCCGCGTACATTTCCCTCGGGAATGCCGCGGCGGGATTTCGCGAAGAAGAAATGGAAGTAAGCGGATTCGTTCTATGCGCGTTCCCGTGCAATTAAGCCTTCTTTCGCGTGGACGTATCGCGATCGCCGTGATGGCAAAAGGGAAATCAATTCGTACGTCGCTCGCGTCACTTGTTAGACATCGTGGATAGATTCGAATCATCGAAACAGACTTATTTCAAACAGTCGATATTATTTGTTGGTTTTTCGTTCGATCGCCACATAGCGAAGTGGATATAGAGAGAGGTGTTACAAGAGGTTTGGGCACGTTCTTTCAAAAACGCCTTGTAACCCTAAGGGGAATCAATAAAATGTACTAGTACTATAAGAGAAATCTCACCATATGTCACGTGCATAATTAGAGATATACTGGAAGCATTGGAAAAAATTAAAATCATTTAGACACTAGCATCCGTGTTGGGTCTTGTATCTTGTAGTACTCTGTACCAATGAAATGACAAAATAACTGGCAATAAAAGAGATTTGCATTAACACAAAATTGAGAGAAAATGACTCTGTACAAAGTTACCGTTATAAAGCAAATTGTTTATGATAATCTCATGTACTATAAATTTGAAAAAATCACACAATAAAATAGGCATCGCAAATAATGCCGAAGAACTTTCCCGCTCTCGTTTCTTGTTTTTCGGCATTATTTTCCTTTGTTACTTTGTATCTGTGCTTTCACATCAGAGTCTTATGAATCTTATTTGAAAAATATTGATGTAATATTTTTTTAGTACTGTAAAATTATTGTTAAATATATACTATATTTATTATTAAATATATAATTTGTTTCGGCAAAGCTGTACTATAGAAAGATAAAAGTGAGTATTCAGAGCATAATTCCATGAATAATATACATATATCTTTAAACATGAAAGAGTTCTGCTTAAGGTAAAATATTATTTTAAACATGTATTTTATTTCAAATTATACATTTTGCTGCAAATTTGTATTAATTATTTATATGTCGTAATAAATCTTAGAAAATGAACGAATTCTTCTCTAAAAAAGAGTCTAAAATGGATGAAAATGAAAAAATTTGGAATGTAGAAAAATTTTAATATGTTTATAACTTTATAACTTTAATATGTTTATAGTCTGTATGTATTACGAATTACCTCCCGATGGAGTTTCCGTTTTCCAAATGATTCAAGTGCGGCGGTACGTAAACGGTCTTAAATGTTTGTAGCGTCATCTGTTAACTATCCTCAGCAGTATGTTCACAAGGAAGTTTTAATTTCAGCAATCGAACATGTAGAAAGTAACATGGGATATCGTATACAAAAATTGAAACTTTTACGACAAATATGACAGTTTTAAAAATTATATCGTAGAATTTCTTTATAGAAATGTAAACATTACTTAACAGCAAATAGAATAATTAAAGTTTTTTGAAAAATTATTAATAACGCAACATGTACTTACTTATTGTTAGCCATGCGTGTTATAATCATCAATAACTAATATGCACAATTTGGTTTTCACGTTTGAAACACATTAATGACAAGTGAAGTGAAGATAATTTATGTATAATCCGCGCTCTTTCATGTCACAAGTAAAAATAATACCTATTTTAATATTGACATTGTGGCAGTTGTGTAGTTGAAACTATAAAAATAATGTTTTAGTTCGAAATAATTAATCAAATATAAGAGATTTGGGTTTTTCTGTTCCATTCGTCGATCACAAATAAGAAAAATCTACAAATGCGTGGATAAATCTTTCGTCTGTCGGATAGGTAACTGGAGAACGCTGAGACGAACGTGATCGACCGTCGATGATTGTACGACATTTATGATATCACAACAAGAAACATGAATCGACTTAAATTAAAACATATAAGATATAAAATTTTGTTGAATAGTTAGTAAATTATATAATTGAGAGATATTGATTACTAGAAACAATCCAAAAGTTAACTGAAAAATAATTCTTATACTTAAGAAAATAAAAAAATTAAGAAATATACGTTGAGGAAAAATAGTAATTTATATCAAATACAATAAAAACGAAAAAAATGTACGACGATAATAGCTGGAATAGCTGCCAACGAAATATTAAGAAATCTAGTTTCTCTTACGAAAGTTCCATAGTTTGAAAAATCCGCCGTACGTTACCGCCCTCTCGGCAAACATTGCAGTTGGAATGAGAAAAAATAAGCCGGAGACAAATATAGACGGATATAAGAGGAATAGAATTATATTTGAAAGAAAGGAGCATCTTCGCGCATAAAAGAAGAACGTTTATTGTTAAGAAAATATAATATTATTACTAACTATTATCCATATTCACGATAAATGCCGGCGCAGTTATAAAAATTAAAAACGAAACGTATCGTTTGCATTGAAAAATGGGTTTTTACACATTTTTTATTCTTACATGTCATTTCTATTTTACATCATTGATTTAAACATTTTTTTAATTTAAAATATTATTTCAATATTTACAATTGACATATTTCAATTCTTTTTCTTTAATATCTACTCAGGTAGAAATACATTTAAAGGCATATTCAGGTACATTTAAAAGCATTTAAAATTTCCAAATTATAAGATGAATAATTTTTCAATTTCTATTCTACAAACATTTTTACGGTCAAAGAAAAGTCGCTTCTATGTCAGCAATTCTCAGCTCTTTTACGGATACAAAAGAAATTCTTTGTATTCAGATTCAGAGCAACCTAAATTTACTTCCACAGTCAAAAGATACATTTCTATGGAATTCTTCTTTAGTGTCCTGTCGAAAAGGAATTTTTTCAATTTCTTTTCAACAAAGTACACTAAATTCATAAAGAATTTAAAAAATAAATATTTTTCGAATTCATAACACAATCATCCGAACCATTTAGGCACACATGTCGTAATCGAAAATTATATTATAACAAATCAATTATTAACAGGGAAAGGGGGAAGATGGTATTTTAATTATCTTTAAGGTGGCTCCTGTACAAAGGAGCGGATAGTCAGGGTGCTTTGGTGGGGCCTCCTTTATTTTTATAAATCTATGTGACTTGTTTCATAAAAAATATTACTTAATGCATTAGTGATTACATGCATTGATATACTAGGTTATATACGCACGGTTAAAAATGTGTGACGTTGTCAAGAGCTGTCAGATTTTCTTAAAACATTCTTTTTTTTACTTTACTAACAAGTATAATTTGCTTGCAGAGGTCGGTGACCTCATATATTAATAGCGCATTTGAATCCTCATGACATTTCTTATGTCTATCTCGTATTTTGTTAAGATCTACTTTTTCTATGAAATAATGTTAACCCTCTCTCAAAATACTTCTGCGAAGGATTTGCCCATAACTCCTATGTTAAAGTGTACAACGTGAACATTTCTTCGTTCTTTTATTTCATCGGCGACCGGGCCTAAAACTTCGCGTACTGATCGATAAAACTTGCAACTACAATACTCGTATACCTAAATTTTAATTTCTTTCTACTTTTGGTCGGTTTGTGCAGAACCTTAACACATTTATTATTATTGCTCCCGTTTCATTGGTACTTTGAACTAAGCGCCGCGAGTCAAATCGCCGCTTCGATATCTCGAGAATCGCGACGTCACTCTTCGATGCAGATTTCGAATCGCGTCATTCGCGGCCAGTCGCACGGCGCGTCGCGACGTTCGCGGATTCGCGCTCGTCATCGTTTCCGAAAGTGAATCCCGGCGAAAGATCGCGATCGCTCGCGAAGCGTGCGCGTTAAGATCGCGAGCCGTCGCGGTCTACGTCGGAGAGGGATCCCGACCTCGCGAGCGGCGGCTCGCGTTGCCATCTCGCATTCCGTCGCGGCCGCGTCGCGTCCTGCAATTGACGCGTGCGCCGGTGTACGCGGTGCGTGTAACCGTCGCGTGTACACTTGCGGGGCGGGGAAGGGCGGCGGGCGGCGGGCGGCGGGCGGGAAAGGGGGCCGCGAGGGGCCGGCAGGAGGCGCCGAGCGCGGCCGAGCGCGGCCGAGCGGGCGGGCTGGCGTAAAACCGTCGAGGACAACAGGGAAGATGGCGGCATTGCGCCGCCGCCGTCGCCGCGAGGTCGGAGCCGCCGCGTGAACGACACGTTCCCACCCGTTGCGTGGACACGCTGCGTGTACGGTGTACGTACTACCGTGGGGCGCGCGCCGAGCCGCTCGATAGAACCGGGACGGGGGAGACGAGTCTTGGGCGCGATGAGCGCGCGCCGCGCCGTGCTGTGACAGCATGTGCAGTGTTTCGTGACGAAAGGAGTCGCCCGCCGGGATATTCTGTCCTGTTCCTGTCCTGTTCCTGTCCGTGCGTCCTGGACTATCGCCGCGCGATTAATCGCCGCAGTCGCTCTCCAGTCCTCGAAGTGGCAGGTACGTGTCTCTGCGAAGTACATTTCTTTCTTTCTTTCTTTCGCTGCTACGTAATGCATCAGCTCCACTCTCCCCGCTCGCGCGCGCGCGCGCTCTCTCTCTTTTTCTCTCTCTTTCTCTCTCGCTCTTCTGTCCACGTCGCTTGCGGTTTTATCAAATCGCGCAATATCGAGCCGCTCCGTCGTCCGCGATTCGGCCCTCGAGCCTTGTCACGCGACGTCATGTGAGCGCGCTCGTCCGTGCGCCCCGCACGCACCCCGCTGTCATTCGCAAGGGCATTGACACCTAGAGCGCATCGCTCTCCCGCGAGACCGGCCCTTATCTTCGGGGGGACACGGTGTTAACGACCCAGCGCGTTGATGATCCGGCCGCATCTGCTCGCGCCGGATAAAAGGATCGCACGGGAGGGTTGAGGTAGGCCCTAAAAGCCCGATTTCGCCGAGCGAATCCGCCTCGGCCGACGGCGCGTCGCGTAACGCGCCGCCCAACCGGCGCGGCGGGACCCGCCGCGTCCGCGCGATCGGACCCGATCGGATCGTCGCGCCGAGGCGCCGCCGCCGACCTGTGCTCGCCCGAGGCGACTACGCTGGATTCCGATCGGTTCGATTCGTAGGCAGATACGCGCGTATTCGACGAGGAGATCGACCGGCCTCGCTTCGACAAGTTTCGCGGGATAGATTTTCGGGAATGTAATGCCGCAACGAGAGCGCGACCATCCGGCCCCCGGGTCGACGATCGGCCGGGCTAGGGCTAGGCCGAAATAATAGACGTCGAGAGGGGAGAACGCACCGTAGGACACGTGTGCGCGCGTGAGCTGGATACGCGCGTACATTCGTGATAAATAGGTCAGGCGCTCCTCAACGCCGTGGTCGTTGACCCGGGACTCGCCCCGCCGATAAAGCAGAACGTTAATTGTCTGGATTTTTCATTACCTATATACGCGCCGACGATAGAGGTCACTACGGGGAACCTCCGTCGTCTCCGTTCCGGTTTTGTTTTCCCTTTATTTTTGTTAATTTTAAATCGTCCCCCCCCCCCAACTCTCCACCTGTTATCCGTGACCCGATAAAGCCAGAACGTTTGACGCCTCGCGTCGGCACGCCTCGTCCCGAGCGCGTGCGTTCCTCTCGCGGGCCTCTCGAAAATTTCCACGGGAGGGATCGAGCCGCGGCACAGTCGTTTCGGCCCGACGACCGACACGCCGCGGACATTTACGCGCCGTACACGTCGTGCGTTTTCGTGTGAGCGACATTACGACGAATGTCTGAGGAAAAAAGTGAAAGCGAGTCGCACACTCGTTTTGGGAGCGATAAGAGGAGGAGAAAATCGAGGGGGGAAACCGCTGACCAAAATCTTGTACACCAATGCCCACTAATGCCCGGTGGTTTTGTTTTCTTTCATTACTTTATTTTATTATCTTATGTTATCTTATTTGTCTCGTTTCATCTTATTTTATCTTGTTTTATCTTTATAACGCCCCGGCAAGGCCTGATGCCCAAAAAATACCTAGTAATGCCTAGTAATGGCCAGTAATGCCGCAAATCTGTACGCCACAGTGCCCTCGGCGGTTTCCCCCTCGAGGAAAATGAGATTCGCATACCCGGTCGATAGAAAACACAGCAGTCTAGCGAGAGCTGAAAGTCCATTCTTCGTATTTATCTCTCAATTAAGAAAAATCTTTCCGGAAGCTGTGACTACTCCTCATTGACCTACTTTCGAACGGGGTCGTTTCGTAAAAGAAAATGCTGGCGCGTAGCGTAAAGCGAAAGACGAGGGGAAAACCGCTCAGGGCATTGTGGTGTACAGATTTTCGGCATTGCTGGGCATCACTGGGCATTATTAGGCATTTTTTGGGCATTAATTTAGGCATTAGGTCTTGCTGGGGCATTATAAAGATATAATAAGATAAAACAAGATAAACGAGATAAAATAAGATAATAAGACTAAGTAACGCCCACTGAGCATTAGTGGGCATTGATGTACAAGATTTTGCTCAGCAGTTTCCCCCTCGGTGTCTTCCGTTCGAGGGGAAAACCGCTGAGGGCATTGTGGTGTACAGATTTGCGGCATTGCTGGGCATCATTAGGCATTACCGTATTAGGCATTTTTTGGGCATTAATTTGGGCATTAATTTGGGCATTAGACCTTGCTGGGGCATTATAAAGATGTAATAAGATAAAACAAGATAAACGAGATAAAATAAGATAATAAGAATAAGTAACGCCCACTGGGCATTAGTGGGCATTGGTGTACAAGATTTTGCTCAACAGTTTCCCCCTCGGTGTCTTCCGTCCGAGGGGAAAACCGCTGAGGGCATTGTGGTGTACAGATTTGCGGCATTGCTGGGCATTACTAGGCAATTTTGGGCATTAGGCCTTGCTGGGGCATTATAAAGGTAAACTAAGATATAATAAGATAGACTAATGCCCACTGGGCATTAGTGGGTATTGGTGTACAAGATTTTGGTCAGCCCCCACGGCGAAAGAGACATCTTGTTCTCGTATATCAAGGAAGCATATAAAGAAAAAGAGAAAATTGATGTTAACTAATTCGTACAAGGAAATAACGTTGTCGCTGAAGCAGAGCGAAGGAGAACGTTCAATCTCCGTGGAACGCTATCTAATCCGTAATTGTGCGTGTAATATGATTTTATATCTCGCACCGCTGGTGTCGTTCACCCCCGTTAATCGTCAAAGTCGCTTGCTGTGCGCACTCACATGCGTGCAGGCTGTTGCCCTCCAGCAGCGTTGTTAAATTTATCAGAATTAACTAAGCGTGGTCAATGCTTCGATGTATATTTAAACCTCGTCCGACGATCGCGGGCGCGGGCGGAACGCGCGCCGACCTTGAACCCGAAAACTATATTCCATAACTGTACCGTACAACTATATTCGCGTTACCACGCCATGCCGTTACTACTGAAATCGCGAGCTGTCGGCGTGGTCCCAAGGTTAATTGCGCCAAGCTAAAATATAAGGGCTAAACATAGAAACGATTGCCGTGTCAACCCTATTGCGCGAGGACTGAATGCTTTTATCCGCGTCAATCCTTAGCTACGCGAGTTTTAGAGCCAACTTCTGGACGCTCAAATTCGTATTCTCGCGCACGATCTTCTAACGATTTCTCGCTAATCGTTGCCGATCAATCTGATCTCAAAATGATTGATCCTCCTCTCCTTTCGTCTTAAAAATTTTATTTTACCGCTGCTTTATTATACAACGATAATCGATTGAGACTAGAACCGAGGCTGCATTCCATCCGGTCGCTTTATAAAACTTGAAACCCAGCAGTTGGATAACTATAGCTATTGAAAATTAATTACTATATTTCCGTGAGCCGCGCCGTAAACTTCGCTGCGCTTCTTTAGCAGAATTATGTGCCCTCGAAAGTTTCACTTTGTTATATTCCCTTCTACGAATAGTTCGTGTAATAATTTAGGAGACGGCGGACGTAGGTACCCATTCAGAGCGTACCTGACCGATCGATCGTACGGCAAATCGCAATTGTGTGACGTCACGAAAAATCGTAACACGAATTTCGGGGCATTAGGCTACGTCACGTCATTCGATCAATTGGGTTACTGCCCGAACGAAATTTAGCTACAACGGAGTTACAGGCTGAAACGATATTGTTTCGTATCTTAAAGTACCCCAAGGACAAGAATCGTGTACGATACTATAGCTTGACAGCGCGGCAAACAACGTATACCGTGAGAAAACTGAGCAATCCTACGGTGAGGCGTTTGTACATTGTAAAAAGGTGCGATTGGAGATTGGAAGCCGATAGGAAACTCTTACCATGTTTACGTCTTGGAGCGATTTCTCTCTGGGTCTTGATCCTGCAACGATGCGATTATCTATACAGGACATACCGCACTTAAATGTCTCCCGCGAATCTGAAAATGCGAAATACACGTCGAATGAAATTTACGTATTTCAAAATATTTACATATATTTTAAAATTTATCAATGTAAATGATTCAAACATAAATAATACAAAAAGTAATTTGTATTGGATGTTAAGGTATATTTAAACGTTGCGAACTAAATAAGCGAAGGGTCCTTAATCGTTTCTTTATTCTAAATGTTTTAATTTGAGATACAGTAATATAATACAATGTTTAAATCCATTGTCGGCCGCGGTACGCAAGGCATAGTAATGACAATTTCGTGAAAAGACACGCAAATTACGTATTCATAAAATCCATTTTACAAGAAGTACATTTATTATATTTTTCGGCATTCTGTAAATGTTCTGTACACATTTGGATCCAAGCGCATTCTTTGGGACATGCATTTAACGTCTAACGAATCGTTGCATGCTCCAAATTGATGCTCCGCGATATACAGTTTAGAGCAACGGAGCATGATCGTCGGTCCAATGAAGCTCGCATTTTTCCACCGCCAGCAAAGAAATCTTACAAAGTCTCATTTTATTCGTATTGTCATATCTCGATGATAAGCTCATTACAATTCCGGATATAAGCGAACGATTCATCGACCGACTGTCGTTAGTCAAACTAGCGTTAGAATTTCCTGCTCTGAGAACTATCCTAGCACTAGGTCGGAATTAGCTACACATTTTGGGGCGATTTCTAAGGCTACGCCTACTATTCTCCCACTGCCGCACAAAGCTCGACGGCTAGCTTGCTAATCGCGCGTGCGATGCTGTGCCTCAGGAGCGTCTTCAACGCCTTGTG
>NW_011967226.1:675478-702276 GCF_000949405.1 Vollenhovia emeryi | reverse complement strand
TTGACGAATCAGTGAACTTCGCCGTTCTCGCTGATTGCGCAGCGCGTTCGGCCATTTCACTGTTTCATCAGCGATGTAAGACGTTACTAATTCAATCAGTGACTTTTCCACTGATTCAGATTTAGAGAGTGAGTTAGCGGGACAAATTTTCAGCAGAATCAATTCTGACTGATATTTTCATTCGTTGCTAGAAAGCTTCCAAAGAAAGACATTTATCGCTCTGTAAATTTCTTTAAAAAAATGATGTTCCGAGAGGGAAAATTAAGTTAGCGGAACAATGTGCATAAAACAACAAAATTGTAATAACGATATAAGAATCATTGTCAATTTGTTGCTCTCGAAAAATATTAATTAGAATTAGTTTTATATTCATTTTGTCCGCTAACTTGTAGGACACGTTTTATAAGTTAGCGAAACAAAACGAGCAGTACCAATTGTAATTCATGTTTATTCGTAGATTATTTGTTATTAATGGTAAAAAGTTATCGAAGGAAAAATTTTATTGTTCTCTTAGTTTCTTTAAAAAAAGGAATGTTCTGCTAACTTAATCTTTCTTTAGAGGAACATTATTTTTTAAAGAAGTTTACAAAGCAATAAAATTTTTTTCTTTGGTAACTTTTTAGCAACTAATTTCGTGCATTACCCATAAGTTATTATTGTTGATGTCTTTTAAGTAGTTTTCTCATTTTTGTTCTACTAAAAAAATACTGAAGAAGATAATCAAATATATTGCCGGCGGCAAAACAGCAAAATTCGATATCGTAAGGTATTATATAAACGAGAAGTCAGAAGAAACAGGAATAACCAATTTGCATGAAAATATTAATTTGATCTTCTGAATCGTTTGCACGATTTTATTAACGATCGTATATCCACGGAGATTTTAAATGAACCAGTTTGCATCAGTGAGGCTAACGATGCGTCGTTCAAAGAAGAACATTTTTAATGCAAATTGGTTGTTTTCCCTCTCCTCTTTCGACCCTCGTTTGTCTTCATATAATATCTTAGGGTGTAGAATTTTGCTTTTCTGCCGAGTCATATATTTGATTATCCTCTTCATTATTTTTTAAAACAGACCTACCGAGACAATCACTTAAAAAAGAGACAGTAGTATTTCCCGGATGATGTGAAAAGCCGTTGTTAAAATTCTAGTTACATATTATTGTCTACCTACTGTAATATTATATATTCCCTTTCTAAAAAAGAGATGTTACCAGCGCGAATGTTAGCGTTATAATCGAACAGTTGAGGCCTCTTTTCCGCGATGCCGATTGCTTTTCTCCAATCGCGGTGTGCTTCACTTCTCTTTTAGATTCATAGTCATTATAAATGAAGATTTGCAATTTAGAAATATACATTTGTATACACCAACTATTGAGGTAAAATCTCTAATCTTAGCAATTAGAATTTAAGTAACAACGATTTTTGTTTCGAAACATTTTCTCGATTAAACAGAATTAATCGCTAATTTTATCAATACCAATAAGTCCGCAGAATGATACGCAAAACGTAGTAACAGTCACGGAACAAAGTAATGTACAATAAAATATTAAGTACGGAATTTTCCATTGCGTAGGCGGGCCAACGAATTCTCAATGTTTTTTTGTTGTTTTTCACTCGGCGCGGTATCGTACGGCGATTAAGCGGGCCAACGAATTCTCAACGGTGTTTTGTTGTTTTTCACTCGGCGCGGTGACGTACGATGTTTTTGCGTGCCTGAAGGTCGCTGCGCTATCACTCGCTCGCCGAACGTCGGGCCGGCAGGCAGTGGCGAGAGTCCCTCCGTGTGTAGTATTATTTTCACGTTATCAATTTCCAAAACGCGATCGCGATGAATGTGTGGATAAAACGCTATTGATTTGTACACCTTTATCAGTAACAAGTAACGTTCCTCGATTAATTATTAAGTTTCTACAACTTGTAATGAGAAACGAATTGAATGTTGAGGCGACGGCTCTTTATCAACGTATACCAATAGATATTTCGCAAGACTAACTCATCTAAAATATGAAGGTAAATCGTGGTACTTTGTCGCGGTTACATCTCGTTTACGCACCGCGCTTTTAATTATCTATCGATTTCGTGTAATCTGTTCCATTTTCGGGATAAGAGAGAAATTTGTACGACTTCGGCGTTCGCGCTGTAATTCGCTCTGTGATTCTTCGCAGCTTGAACGGGCCGGAAGTAAAGAAAGTCGCTTATTGCACGTCGTTACATTATTTCTTTACCGCAGATTATGCTTCCGATGCTCGCGTTTTATATCGCCAATTCAAAAGTGTTTTATCCATTATCCTATTCTTTCGAATCAAAAATGCAAATTGCTAGTTTTAGTAATTTGTGACAGAAGGTGACAGAAAGTCACGGTATTTGTTAATAATATTTCGTGCGTTTCGCGGTATTTCACATCGCGTACGGGAGTGCCCGAAATTTCGCGCGATCGATGATTTTCGCGAGTGAGTGTTGTGTCAGTGCAACAAGGAAATCTGAGAGAAGGAGCAGGCCCAGGAGGCATCGGGCAACGGCGGAAAAATCGTAAGGTAAGTGTCTTACATTTTTATGTTATTTGCTACTTGTGTAAAATAAAGCATCTGTTCTGTGCTTTTATATTTCATTTATTCAAATGATTCGAACGTGGATTCGAATAAGTGTTAGAGACAAAACCATACGTATAAAATGTTGTGAGTGTATATTTAAAAGGAAGACTCGTTCAGTATTCTATTATATATAATTATTTTAATAAATACCTATTTTAAAATATATAAAATATAAAGTATATTTAATACAGTAATTTCGATTTTACATAATTAGCCTATAATAATCATATGCATATTTTGTCTTTTTACAGTTGAACATATAAGTTAACGATGTACAACTCTGCTGTTGCAAATCGTATCAGTGAGTGATAAATTACTTTTTATTTTAAATTGACGTTGCGCATACAATTACTGCTTTGCATGTATATAAATTCTTAAAAATATACCAATACTCAACTACAAATTACGCGCGCGAAGCGCGCGTTTTGTCATTTCTAGTATTATAAAAATTTGGTGTTTGTAATTGGTTGTAAGAAGATATCAAAATAATTTAACAAGAAAAATATATTCACGACGGTCCGAGGGGTAAACCTCTGGCCAAAATCGTGTACACCGATGCCCTACTAATACCCAGTGGGCATTACTTTATCTTGTTATCTTATTTTATCGTATTTTATCTTTCTAATTCCCCAGCAAGGTCTAATGCCCAAACTTATGCCTAGTAATGTCGCAAATCTGTACACCACAATGCCTCGAGCGGTTTACCCCTCGTGACGGTCTGACGGAAGCGAGGAGAAAAACCGCTGACCAAAATCTTGTACACCAATGCCCACTAATGCCCAGTGGGCATTACTTTATCTTATTTATACCCCAGCAAGGCCTAATGCCCAAACTAATGCCCAAAAAATGCCTAGTAATGCCCAGTAATACCGCAAATCTGTACAGCACTATGCCCTCAGCGGTTTCCCCCTCGGAAGATACCCAGTATACTTCTGTTATGGGGACACACCTGACGCACGGCGTCGGCGATTCAGTCGTCGAGTTCTGCGTGGCAATGGGGAAAATGGTGGGCGTATCGTCTCAGAAATCGGCCCGAAATGTGCACAGCTGAGTCTAGAAAATTAATCTTTTACGACGGACTTATCGAAAAATTTCAAGTATATGTACCTAAATCGAGACGGTCGGATGACGATCCGACGTACTTCCGAGACATTGAAAATGAGCCGCGGTCGGGTCGATACCAGACGTACTTGTATTAAGCAGCCTCATTATATCGGCTATCGCATTAAATGTGCCTCAGCGCTGCCGGTTACTAGCCGAGTTATATCTTCTGTGTTCGTTTGTTATTAATTTTTCAGAAATTTTAATTTTAATCAGCTTGTACTAAATTTCTCGTAAGCTCCTATTAAAACCGTTCTACGGGAAAAATGCGTAAAAACATATGCCTTATTAAATGCCTCGCTATCTTTTATAAAAGAAAAGAAAACATTTCCTTCTCTTTCATTTAAAAATGTTTTTAATCTGTCGTTGGTTCTGTGAAATCGATTCGTGGAAAATACATCTCTTTCATTTATTATGTATGAAAGTAACTCTCTGGGTGTATACGTCAGTGTTTTTTCATTTGGATCACGTTTTTAAGTTGATCTACGTTTTTCAAGTATCTTGTCCTTGTGTCGGAAGTATGCTGGGTATTTCCCGTCAAACCGTCATTAAAATATTTTTCTTGTTAAATTGTTTTTATATTTTTACAAGCAATCAACACATTTTTTATAACATATAATAGATGCACAGTAATGTAGAACTAGAATTTTAATAATAGCTTGTCACATCATCCGCGAAGAACTATTGTCGATGTCTTTGTTTAAGTCGTAACGGTGTGTTTCGCGAAAGAAAAGTTCATCCTTGTCACTTTCATCAAGGGTTTGAAGTACGGCGTACAGTGCGCCGCTTATGTACGCATAGTGTGCATAACTGCTCCCTTCGTTCAAGGGTACCGGCGCGATCGTTGGGACGTCATTAGAAATCGCGTGGTTTATCGCTCGCGATAAGCGGCTACATTGTAGTTTGAAATTGCCACGGTAAAGTCCGCAGTCATTGCGGTGTAGAAAAATACGTATAGCCAGGTCAGGCGAGATGCGCGGGCATTAATGCATTCGACGTCTCGTAAATTCGATGGTGAATAATGACAGGCGACCGCGCGAGAGCAACGATGTCGCGTCATCATCGATCAGCTGGTTTATAACGGCTCATCCTTGCGCGTTACCGCGCATAGAGTTCTAATAACCGTCGCATGATAACGCTATTCTCCTAGGAAACAATGGCCCGCTTTCTCGTATTCAGACCCTGCACGCGTACGTGCGACTCCAATCCCCCCGGGTTTTTCTCACATGTTCACCGTAGATTACATAAACGCCGTTTATCGTCTTCGTTAAAATGTCACGCTATATCCGTCCCGCTGGTATTAATCGGTTTACCACGGCGTTGGTTTAAGAACTCATTAATAATTGCACCGGCCGTAAATCATCCCCCAATTTCCGCTCGAAAGGCACTTTTGTCTCAGCTCTTCCCATTCCACATTTAACGCTGCTATTGTACTATTTGGCTTTCATTCGGTTGGACCTTTCCGAGTGTTGTTTGTCTAATATAGAAATTGATTAAACGTTACTGAGGCTGGGCGAAACGCTTGGTTTATGTACTATTCAATTTAACAGAGAATTGCAATTGTTCCAGCTTTCGGAACCTGCTCTATTAAACTTGTAATTTCTTCTTGAAGTTGCCAATTCTTTTAGCACGAACAATACTTGTATCACAATTATTGTTTGTGCTCCTGGCGGTATAGCAATTGAATTTTTCAGTGTCCTTACACGGTAAAAAATCGTGTGTTCAAATGTTGTTAAAATGTTCTTGTATTACCAAAACTTGATTATTATTTCAATGTAAAATTAACATAAGACAGATATGTTGTTAGATTCGTAACACTTTTATGTATTATATTTATGTTAACATAATAACTTGACACTTTATGTACGTTATTTAAAAGTTGAATATCACTTTGAGTTCTTTTAACACAAGTATTTCACAAAATCAACCGAAACCTGTAATATCGACAGTTCTTAAAAATTATTTCAACTATTCTGATTCGTAACTATTCGTACAGTTTACTTTAAACATAGAGTGGACTTTTTGGGGACATGTAAAAAATGTTAACGTCAACATTTTATTTCTTGCTGTGTAATTGAAAAATTAAAATGCCTTTCGATAGCGACGACGCCGTATTAATACTAATGTCACTTGTTTCACCGGTAATAAATATTAATTCTCTGCGGTGTTCACACCAGTAATGGCGTGTAATGGAAACTCGCTCTCGTTATACGCGATTCTACCGTGTTCGAGGCGCGTCGCCGTAAAAGCAACAATATCAAGTGCGAGCCGGCATTTCGCATTCGAGCCGGCGTCAACCGTGTGCGGAACCGGGTTATAATCGAAACAGTAAATTTAGCAGTGCGACCGGTACGACGTATATCGAAGCAGAAACGCCTGTAAACACTGTTCGTTCATTCTGACCCAGATAGCAGCCGGCAGTCGCTGTTCCGCGGTCGTATTTATAGGAAGAACCTCGGGCCCGGCCCTTTGGATCCGATTTGATCCGAGTATTCCTCGCCGAACGGATGGCGCGCAAGAGGCAACGCGCTCGGATGACACGCTCCTTGGAATTTCAATAACAATCACTAACGACCAGTTAAGACAACTTCTGGCAAGTAACCCGATAGCGTTCTATTGATATCCGAGCTATAGCACTTGAGACGTTGCATGAAATCGATCTCAGTTGCAGTATCCTAGAGATCATGAAGCTATTATGAGATTTTACGTTCCTTTTGACATTGCCTCTTTTACGTGCCTGGATTGTCACGAGTCCGACTTCCAGATTACTGCACGTAAATGTATTAATTCGTTTCAGTTGCATCGTTGCTGCGAATCTATAGTATAATCTATAATAATGCATAGTAATTTATAGTACAATTCTTCTTTGTCCTCGCGTATTAGGCTTAAAGCCCGTTTTATCCCGTTCGTTTGGCTACTTCGAGCATTCGATTTTACTTGGTCTTCGGTAGGCCGTTAACCTTGCCGAAGGAAACCTCCCATCTGGAAGGCTATACCCCTAAAGGGATATGTGCGGCAAGATATTCTCAGTGATTGCCACTTCCCTTCGGGAGATTCCGAAAAAAAAGAAACCAGCGGTGTCCGTGGATTTGAGAAATCTGATCTTTTCGTTCGTTTGTTTACTAAGCAGCGCACATTTCTCTGCGCCACTGAAAAGCGTAATTATAGTATAATTGTTATATAAAATTAATTATAGAGAGCGAGAAGAGAATGATGATGCTCGGAACGCCGTCGGCCGGATAAAAAGTTAGCCCTGTCGTGATTTCGCGAGCGGAAGTTCAAGCGAGCGACTTAATGGCAACGGCCACGATCAATTATGAGCCAGCGAAGAAAAATGAAACACCATTCGTCATACCTCATACGGAAAATTATGCGAGAGTTTTTCCCCGGATAAACGCGCCCGTTGAACAAAGGGGAAACATGGTAAACTTTTTATCGGCCGGGCTCGATCGGCTTGCCAGGTTGAGCCATGACGCGTCGGGTTTACCGTACAAAAACAGACCGTGGCGAATCATCGCGAAACGATTGCTGCAACGCGCCCTCTGATTTTTATTAATGCCGGGGGTCCGCGCGTGGCGAGCACACGTGCAACAATGTTCGTTGACAGTGAATTACGTCGCCGATGGTATCGTTAATTTCTCGATTCTAATGCAATCGAAAAGCCCGCCGCGGACCTTGCGCATAAATCCAATGCGAGGACCTATCGCCGGTTAACTTATCTTGATGACATCGTAATACATCACGTTTTAAACCACAAGCCACTTTTCATGGAACCACGCACGTCTACCGCGTGTCCATTTTCATCCGCGCGGATCAATTTTATTTCAACTTTCTTTATAGCGCTGTTTGCAGCCGAATATTTACCCCCGAGATCGGTCGTTGCAAGCTGAGACAGTTTTCTTATTAAACGAGAAATGTTTATATTTGATTTTAGTTTTCTACTTAATCTTAGGAAAGCGCAAACTTAGTACGATCAGGCATCAACTAGGTAAAAAGTCCGCGTAAAAGCACACAAGAAATTTCAATCATCTTGATTTCTTTGAAACAGATAATTGGAAATAAGTCATTACCGTAAGTGAATTCAGTTTGCATAGTACGAGAGTTTCCATACTGATTTGCGATGACGACAATTGGCGTAAAATACATTTCTACAACTTTATCTTTGGTTTTCATTCCAATTCTTCCTTTAATGGAAGAGGCTAACGTACAATTTATTTGTTGAAAAGGCTCGGAAATATTTTAAAACTGAACATACATTGAACTTTGGAAGAAATCGTTTCGACGCTCCGCGACGAAAGTGAGGGAAAAGAAACGCCCGCGATACGTCGCGAACTTGAGAAAGAATAAGAATTGCGTTGCGACATTAGACATAGCGTATTTCCTGCGGGGCACCCAGTACATCGAATGCATAATTTCGTCTCATTAGATTTGCGCGTTTTAGTAGCCTGTGACTTTTACAAATGGGAGACTCCGAACTACCGCGTAGCAATTCGCCGCGTCAAGTAGCGATAATTAACGATGCTGAATCACCAGGAGCGGAGCAGATATTTTAGAAACAGGATTCACGATATTAGACATTTCTTACGAACACGTCCGTCTGGGTTGCGCAACGGGACGCCATTAGTCTTCATTAGAAACAGGATCGCGCGCATCTCGCGGCGCGTTTACGGGCTAGGCATAAATCTATCATTACTTTGGTCACGCCGCGCTGCAACGGCGACAACGCGCGCTTCTTTATAATGCATTGTGCGCCGGTTGTATGCCTTGTCACATTGTTGACTCGCGCCTGCCGATGATAATTTTGCGCTGTCACGCGATATCGCCGTCACCTTGCGCGCTCGTACGCGCGTACACATGTAATTACAATCGGCACAGTGGGTCGTAACTAATTGCTTTCGGGAATCTTTGAAATCCTCCCAAGAAAACGGGTTAAAATTTCAAACGTGTTGAATCGCGATCGATAGAGTCGGCACTCGTCCTCGAGTCCGTCGCTTCCGCTTTAAGATCGCTAAACCCAAACTTCCACAAGGACTTTAGAATGAAACGTTATCCGAGAACTATCAGATTTTCTCGTTATTATTTAATATTCGCCATTTCGCGAGCTTTTCGCGTCGCCTCCGATAAAGCCGGGGATCGTTCATATATTATCAGGCGTCGTGGCGTCACCAGCGACTTCTAAAGTGGTCGTACATAGTTAATTAGTAGAAGAATGTTCGCCGATTAAAACTAGGTCACGCGACTGACGTCCATCTCCATGCCTGACCGGGTGGTGATAGTTATTCTTAGCACCCGAGAGAGGTGCGAGAGAGGGCCGCCGCAAATTGCAGGGGTGCATTGTTGACATCATCCCGCATTCTCGCGTTGTTCACGTGAATGAACGTTATTGCATCTCGTCGGCCTGCTCGAGAGCGAGAAGTTCAAGGACATCGGTGCCCGATCGTTTTAATGTTCACGCTGATCGATTAATCGCTTTCGCCGTCCGATACATGTCTTGTCCCTTTAAGTTCAATTATTGTTCCTTGCTTCCCTCCCTTTTAAACCGTAAGTTTAATTACCGTAAATCGCGGCGGTATCGAAGGTATTTTTTGCGAGGCAGATCTCATCTGCGTGAAGCGCATGTGTAATGATTTTATTATTTCCCGCTGTACCGTTCATGTGATTTCAAGTTGTTTAAATGTATCCTCGCATCCCTCTACTTAAATCTGCAGATCGACCAGCCCGAATTTTTTTTTGCCCCGAGGCAGACGCACCTGCCGCAGGTGCAGGTTTCCCGCCAGTGAAATAACGTTGTTGGGCCAATGGCCAGTGCACGAGTAACCTTACATGTAGGCCAATTACGATATGGTTCGTTTATTAAGGATATTTTCGCAGTAATAATTAATAACAATTTTTGCCATCGTTGAATTAGTGTTCTGTTTTCTATCCACGAAAAGTAAGAATTTTAAACGTGACAATAAATATGGGCGTTATTTTCTGAAAGTATTGAAAATAGCAGAAACATTTCCATCGGATAAACCAATTAAATAGTGTTTTCGATGATTAATTTTTCCGCTTACGCTTTCCGATTAAATTATGGATACATCCGATGAAATGCAGCTACCGATGAAATTTTATTGAAAAACCGATTATATTTTTCATCGGATATACAATTTAATTGGATATATCCGTTTGGCATTTTGTAATTGGATTATCCAATTATATTTAATCGGACATTTTTCTCAGTGTATGGATAACAAGTGAAATTATGTCGCGATCAAAATTTATGAATAAAAGACGAAGCGAATTTAAAATTGGCATTTGGAGGCACTAATATATAATCTCGAGCGTTATAATTATGTATCGAATTCTATAGAGAACAATCAATAGAAAATACATTTTGGGAATAGCAGTTTTGAAAGACATGAAACTGAAACGGCGCAAAGTGCAGAAGTCCGTAAAAGCGTGACATACATTCGACTTGTGTGTGCGCTGTGATGTAAGTTGCATAAACAATGTCCGCTTAATTAACCCTAACTGTACACTATTTTAGGTAAGATACGTTGCGTTTGCGGTTATTACCGCGAGCGCTATTATACGCGGTGGTCTTCTATCTTATCGTCCGCGTAAAATGAGCGTGTTGCTCGCGAGCGCCGCGTCCTCGACGGAAAAGTCGAGCCCGCGCGGAAGATTTCATGCTTATCGCGTAAAAAGCGAGAATGCAACTGCGCAGCGATATCCGCCGCTCGCTATTTCTGCTGATAGAAAGAGAGAGGATACGAAGTACAAAGTTACCGTCGATATTGACGCGTTTCGCTCACGGATTGCGAAGGTCGCAAGAGCGCGGCCATGTGTACGACGCGATTGCTTTTTCAAATTTCCGATAATCATTATTTACCGGATGCTATGGTCAGAGTCTCACGCGTACGAATGCCGAACATCGCAACTTACATTCGTGAACTACTTTATATCAACTATCAGTACGGCCATTCTATAAATGAACCATTCTACGTCATTTCCTGATTAGCACATTTCAGATCACGTATTCCTCATTTTTGCAATTTTATTTGTACTGCGGAAGAAACAATGTTGGTACATTGTTAAAGATTGAGATTTAGATTTAATAATATTTTATTATCTTAAAACTCTTAGGACTTCTCCAATATGACAACCGGAATTCCTTTCCTCTACGTATCGTAAAATCGTGTATTGTTCATTGAAATTTGTCATTTATTATGTAATAGCACAAAAGTAACTATATTAAGTATGTTCTTTTAAAATACAAAAGCATTACACTTGTGGCTAAATTAAATAATAATAAACATTGAGTTACTATTCATAGTTTTAGAAGAGATCTTATTAATCGGTATTCATACGTTTCATGTACGAACGCGAATGTCACGCTTTAACATGATAAAAGTGTGTTTAACATATAAAAGCTAATTGGAATACTGTGATATTTAAAGATTTCAATACTTCTGTCTAAGTAAAAGCTTTTGCTCGTACTTTTTTTACATCGATAACGGCACAAAGTAACGATACTTTATCCGATATCGTAACTTTAACACATGAACTTTCGCTTACCTTTTAACGCTCGCTTAATTCGCAAGCGTATGCCCAACATCACGCACAAAGGATTTGCAAGTATTAATCGACGGAAACGGTCACATGTGTAATGCATAGTTGTTCGTGTATTCTATTAAAACGTTATTGCCGTACCCAGTATATTGAGTATATCAATGTACACCGAGTGTGCAAACACACGGGACTATAAAGCAAACAATTCGTTGCATTTCGAAGCTAGTCTAAAAATTGTAAAGTGAAAACATGATGAAAACACAAAATTATACTGTAAAAATTATTGTTTAACTAACAGGAAATATCTTCAGGGTCGCCAGCAATAATTAACAACATCAAATTTGGTTGACGGTATCTGGCAATTTTTATGTTAAAGTATCGCTACGTTTCGACCATGGGTTTTGGTCCTTTTCAATCGATCTGACTATACAAAATTAAAGATTTACAAATTATTACATAAATAAAGTATACAACCAAGTCCGAGATATTAAGTTAACAGTTGCACAAATTACAATTGTTAGAGGTATTACCTGAGAAAGTCATGTATGTATATGGATTCGCGTGTATTTTGGTGATGTAGAAAAGATCATCATTATATTCACATAGTAAAAATTATTTTTAACAAAGGTTTTTTGTATGTGTATTCTATAGTATTATGCAAGATTTTTTATTATATAAGAGGTTTAGATATTATAATGGATTAATTCTTGCATCCAAATTATTATATATGTTCATTTTTATTTAAATAACTTGTTTGCGCATTTATGATGTAAAAAATATTTTTATTTTTATCTGAAAAATATGTTATAACTTAAAATTTTTAATCTTTTTGAATTTTAAAATATGAATTGTTGGATGTATAAATAGATTTGTAAGGTGGGGAGATTTGAACGGGCGGACAATGTCTGTAATACAATAATTTTAAACGGAATTTTAATTCAGTACAATTTTTATACTTCAAATTACATTTAGTTAAACTATTGGATTTAAATCAGTTTTATTGTTGGATTTGTGAAATGATCATTGTCCAGGGGGTCGATTCTGTATCTTACGCTACAGCGAAAGTGCTAAAAGCGAGTATAATATGTTCGTCTTTCTAACCATCCTCTTTCTAACCATCCTCTTAGACAGAGACAGAGCTGCTCACTTTTAACATTTTCACTATATTGTAAGATATAGAATTGACCCCCTGATGTAATTCAAAGAAGCGTCTAATCAAATTCTGATAAGAGAACTATGATTGTAAAGAAACGTAATTAAATGCTACAAAAACACGAATTTTCTGGGATAGATGGAATTTCCGGAGAATAATCTCTCTCATACAAAAAATCTAGAAAATATTTAGAATAAAATAGAACTTTATCGTTATAACGCGACTAAAACATATTTTTCAATGATACATCTGCGTAAATATCTGTATTTTTTCACATCCACGCGTAAGAGAGAGAGAGAGAAAGCGAAATTCATCAGAATCATTTCCTCTCGATAAACAGGAACAGTAGTGGCGCAAGAAATGTTGGTCATCGGTAATATCAAGTTTACTATCGCATTGCTATCTTCAATCTTTTCGCCTGACAAGGGTCCGTTGAGAAGTATAATTCGCAGAAACTGATATCGTCCACCACATAGGAATTAATTTATTGCGTAATATGTCATGCACATTAATAAGTCGCTAATATCGTTCATATCATGAGCTCGCGTCCAATAAGCTCTCGTTACTCGGTGTGATATGAAGATATGTGCCTCTTATATCTGCTATATTCAGTTGCATTAGGTCATCGCATGCCCTGGTTAATGTTATGGATTGTTACTGCACTGTTAATGCAAACGCGCGAAGAGCCAACGAAATAATGCTGATTTACAATGAGAATCATATAATGTTAATTGTTTAATCTGTGAAAATCTACCATAATGCATTATAGTTGAACGTATTAAAATACACGTGAAATGATATAATCACGTTAGGGTTTTATTAACTTGATATGTACTTAATATTCATTGATTAAAGTATAAAAAATCTTATATTTCTTAAATTCTAATAATTATACTAATTATCATTTGTAATTTGGAACGAAAGTTGTTATTTCCATTTAAAGTTTTATTAAACAGAAGCTTATTATTGATATTTGATAATTATATAAACATAGAGAGAACACAAGCGATATAGTCATCCGATTGCGAAATATTATTATGTTTAGAAATGTAAGTGCTTGTTTAATTAAGGTGTATAGTCTTTATATCATTTACACACATATAATCCGATAGACTCTCATTTTCCGTGGGTGGCCGTTGAACTCGATACAGGTTCTACGAACTGAAGCGTATCTACGGAGAATTTATGTACCTCAAAGCGCGGAGGGAGGTGCACATGTAAAATGTATGCGTCAGCCATTTATATACAAGAAAGTGTGTGCACGCTTGCGCCGTGTGATATTTATCTATAGTTGTATCTTTAAGAACATCTCACACTTCTACGTGACATAGTTCTACGATAGAATATCAATAAAACCGGAATCGCGAGATGTTGCACTGCTAAAGCTTATGCATGTAAGCTGGCAAAGCGCGTTTACGTGCCTTCCATGACATTGGATATCGCGACATGTGTGTGACGACAATATGACCGTGTTAGTTACAGTGACAGGAC
The DNA here is from genome assembly GCF_000949405.1 of Vollenhovia emeryi. NCBI lineage: Eukaryota > Metazoa > Arthropoda > Insecta > Hymenoptera > Formicidae > Vollenhovia > Vollenhovia emeryi. The sequence continues at coordinate 688,383 of NW_011967226.1, read as the reverse complement.
ATTGTTGCATTCAATCTCTACATGGACATGTGTCATGAAAGCGCGTGTCTGCAAATATGACATAATGTGAAATTGGTCTTAATATCGAGCATACAGTGCAGAATTTATTACTCACTCAGGCATATGTCCATATAAACAGGGCGTATGTAAAGCCATTCACGTATCTTTGCATAGAATCTTTATATGTGTTCAGCAAATGTCATATATACACATATAATAAGTTGAAGTTACATAATGAACCAAAGATATTGTCATTCCAAAATGTTTAAGTTTAAGCATAGTTGCAGTGTAGCGCAAAACTTTTTTCAGGAATCAGTAATTTATTAACCAAAGAGTTGTGTTTTTTCTTTACATTTACTTTTCTTAACAAAACCGTCTTTTTGTCTACACTGCTCCATTTTATATGGCTGTGATCGCGTTATTATCTTAATTTCTTACAAATATCTCGATCAATACCTACAGAAATTAGGGCTATTGTATGTTCAGACATAAAGCGATTATCCCATCTATGGATCGCGAAGTAACATTTCTTGTTCTAATTTCAATCGCAGGTGGAATTATTACATTTATTATGAAAAATATTTATTAAGTTTAATTAAAAGCTTAACGAACAAGGAAATTATCTCAAGTATAGGTATATCGTATGGTGTTTCTCACAGTAAGCCAAGCCACGTGTGTCTTCTGTCCTGTGTTTCAGAGGCAGAGGACTCTGACTCCTTGCACAGAGAGAGAGAGAGAGAGAGAGAGAGAGAGAGAGAGAGAGAGAGAGAGAGAGAGAGATACGTTTCTTTCACTCTCACGCTACGACAGTATATAGTGTCCCAAAGATATCTATAAAGTCCTCTTGAAACATGATTACGCTTCCAAGAAAGAACACGCGTCAAAGATTAAAAAAAAAAATTTGCATGGCTTGCCATATTTTCATACCGTTTGTGCAAACATATTATGACATTAATGTTAGAAATAACGATATTCCGTGACTTTAGGGTGGCAGCATTAGTTTTCCGATGAAAATAGTTTCCCGGACTTAAACGAATTTTTAACGATTTAAATCGGTATAAAGAGCCTCGTTATTGGTACTCAAAAGATAAAAAAAGTGGAGAACTTAACGTGTCAAACCTGCCGACAGTGCAATTAGCTTTCCCGCGGGGAATTGTAAATACAGTGTTTACGATAGCATTTTCTGGTATTGCCGCGTTCTTTAAATATCGATAGTGTTTAGCGTTGAAAATTTCAAGTGTCAAAGTTTAGACGACGAATGGCGTACAGATAAAAACGTCGTAGACAGAAGGAAGTAGACTCGCGCGGTAGCGAAATCAAATTGGTTTGAGAGCGTCGTTAACCGCCATCGAATCGTCGGTAGCAACGGGTGGTCGCGCGTGTGCATCGAGACGAGCGAGTTTCGTCGTCTCTGATGACCGTCGACGTGTCCGTTGAACATGTTCCCGACCGGGAAAACAACAACCCGCGACCGGGTATGCGGAGTTACCCCCCTCGTGCACCTGCGTCCCACGCACTCCTCCCGTAAAATTCCCCGTGTAACATCGTGGTTCAACCCTCGTGACAATTCCCGAAAATCAGCCCACCAGGGATGAACAAAAGAAGTCTGGCGTCTAGACGACTGAATATTATGACGTGAAGCGACAAGGAGGGTTTCGTTATTGTCTTCCTCCTCCCCTTTTCTCCTGACCGTTCGATATTTGCATTTTCATCGCGCGAAATTCGCCGGTTTAATTAGCGCTTCTTTACTACTTAATCGTTTTTATCTGATTTCACTAGTATTATATGTTTATATTATACTACATAACTAAAAAGAATGTACATTTTTTTTTATCACGCTGGAGAGATATGTAGACATATTTTATAAAGTTGACAGACCAGCAGAAGGAGATCTCAATGAATAATCTGAGAATAATCCGAATTTATATTTATCGCTAAGATTTGTATAAAATATTCTGACTGCAAAAGTTACGAGGATGTGTACCGCGAATTTAATTATGTTAAAAATGTTAATTAACCAGTTGTGTATTTTCTAAAGTGATTATACAAAAGAATGATTATACGTTCTTTCAAGGTTATCTCTTCTTAATCATTTTAAATGGCAAACGTTTTAATTAAGGAGAAGAAATTATAAACAATAGAAGAGAAAACGGAGCAATATGGAAAAGGATAGATATGGAGCGAGGTAAAAATTTGAATTGCATACACACATGTGTCATTTATACAAATATTTGTACAAATAGAATTACGGGTGAAAATAATGCGATTGTTTTTACGAGATCTCTACTGATTTACTCAGAAAGCTCTTTTAATATTAGACGATATAAGCGCCTCATATATTTGGTCTGGATTCTAGATGTCTAGAAGTGAGTGTATCGTACGTATGTTATTACCTCTGGCCGTCTTATCACCGCTGTCGCATACTGCGTATGCAGCAGAACTTAGTGATAGTAATGCAATGTCAACGACCTGATATATCAACGCGAATCTACCTGGCACCAGTGTCTAGATACAGTCACTCCCCCCCCCCCTCTCTCTCTCTCATCTTTCTGATTTATTTCTATGAACATAATATACCATTTTTTCTACAACAATGTTACATAGACGTTTGCAAAGAGTCTCAAGAATTTCCGTTTTAAGTTTCCAAGTTTTTCAAACTATCCTCCTTGAATAATCGAATTTTTTTTTGAACGACTTTTTGTATTTTTTATTCACATAGATAATTCAATAATGTGAAAAGATTTTCTTTTTCTTTCCTTCTCTCCGTTCCGAGAGTATCATATATCATTTAAATTACACTTGAATTCTTTTATTAAGGGGAAAATAACAAAATTAATCTTACCGTATTTTTCCTCGTATATTTCAACTTTAAGTAAACAGTTTTTATTGGTGCACTTTGAAAGTTGTACGTGAGAGTAGTGCATGACGTGCCAATGAAAATTTTCTTAAAGTGTCGGTGGAAAAAAGCGCTCTGGGGTAATTTCGTTATTCCGCTTGTTTAATTAAGTACAGTGTGGCAGAAACATTTTATTGAAGCACTTTTATTCTCTCTATTCGTAAATACAAATTAACTTTTATTTCACACAAGAGAAAATGCTATTGCCGGAAACTGACTGTTATCCTCTCAGAGATAAAAGACCAGTGATATTATTGCATACTTCGATAAACGTTAAGAATCTCCGTTGTTTTTTAATACTCTCTTAACCATAAAAGATATATAAATTTGCTCCATTCGGACCATTGTATGAAACAAATATTCTAATCAATTTTTTAAAACAAACTGTTTTCCTTTTGATGCACGTTACTTCTCTTCGAAATATATTTTTTACGTACCTTTACATTACGAATTGGTAGCTAAAGTTTATTTGAGAAATGCATGTAGGTGTCTTCAAAAGCTCGCTTAGTCGAACCTTCAGTTCTCCGCAGATAACATTTCAAAATCTCGATATGAGTCCATCAACCCAACGGAATTATTGCAGCATCCCAGTGCTGTTGCTGAAAACGCGGATCTCTCGCGCGCGGTACGCTCGAGATCACGTACACGCTATAATCTGCATTTGCGATGGAGAGTTGCGTGACCATGAACAAAGACCACCCTTGAGCCTAGGCAGCGGTCGCGCGATTGTCACGAATTAGCGTTGTTGTCCGTGTGCGCAAGACCGTTCTACACGACCGTGGTTTATCCGCGGTCTGAATCGTTTTAATTTCACCGGCTCGCCGAATGTCGGTCAAATTCGGCATCGGGCCGGCGTTTCTGCGACGAATTCGATTCGCGTTCACGCTTGCGCGCGTCCGCGGATCAACGAAGCGCGATTCGATGATAAATTCTGCCTGTCACGTAGAACTAGCGAATTTGTAAAGTCCATTCCGGGCGTGAGATTATATCCAAGGTGAAAGTCGTAGCTCGCACCTAGCGGATTTTCAATTTTAACGCCCGTTCGACTCGTCATTTATTTCGACAGTAAAACTAATTGGATTTCACCGAGAGGAAACCGCTGTCCAAAATCTTGTACACTAATGCCCAGTGGACATTACTTCATCTTATTATCTTATTTAATCTTACTTATCTTGTTTTATCCTATTTTAGCTTCTTTTATCTTCTTTTATCTTATTTTACCTTTATAATGTCCCAGCAAGGCCTAATGCCCCAAAAATGCCCAGTAATGCCCAGTAATGCCGCAAATCTGTACACCACAATGCCCTCAGCGGTTTCCCCCTCCGGATTTCACAATCTGTTAAAAGAGATAGAGTGCAGCCTATAAACTTCTACTGTACTTAATTTTTATTTGCTCTATAAAGCGCAAGTAAAATTGTAGATAGAAAAAAAGAGAAATGTATAAATGAATACAAATGAAATTAAGAATATTATCAACATGGAAGTAGTAAATATGGATGATTCATGTTGTGTACACTGCGCGCTCCTACCTTGTTCATTTCTATAGGAAAGGTTTCTTGCATTGTTAAAATGTGAATATATAAATACTTAAACTTTTCGAAATTACATGTACCTACGCAACTTGCAAAGTAAACACACTTGCATAGTATATGACACTAGAATCGTCAATATTTGAAGCTATTTTTGAGACACCGTTTATATTTACGTACCGCACATAATTACAACTAAAATATCTTAATATCACGTACTTGATCAATCATCGAACTTACGCTCTTCTCTTCCGTATTAGCTAACAACCATCATATTGAATCAACTTTGAACTATACGCATCATGATCAATCAGTTACGTACTCTCTAAAAGTCAATCAGTGGATTATCACTGAGAACAGTGAATATTCACTGATTTACAGTTATACGTATAGCACTAAATAATCCAGTACTATACTTGTAACTGTTTTCAGTGATAATGCACTGATTGACTTTTAGAGAGTATAATCGTTCGTCTGATGTAACATCGTTTTTGCATCGACTCCTTGAAGTAGAATTCGTAGTACTATAATATTATTCTCTCTCCCTCTCAATTGAATGCCAAAGCAATCGTAGGTTTACTCGTGCTTCCACCAATTCAATTGCGTAGCGTGTATGAAAAAAAGTCAAGAATGCATCAGATAAATGTTTAAGATGTATGCTCAACTAAATATCTCATAATTCAACTCTAATGGCAAACATTTAAATGTATAAAGTCTTCGATTCTTTGCGGGATTTATTTACCGTAGAGTATATAGAGTTATTGCAACGAAACTGTGTAACTTAGTAGCATAAGAAAGGACCCCACATTTTACATGGAAAATGGCTCTCAGTTAGATTTCGCTGAAATTAAAATATGTTAAGAAATATGACACAAGCTCGTCTTTATTAAATATCACGAAAATATCACCGAAAAGGCCAATAATTTTCGAGCGGTAATTTTTACAATAATACATTAAACTTTGGGTTTAATAAAATTAAAAATTACATTGTTTCACAATTGTGTTACGAATATAAGTTAAATTAGGGAGACAATGTAATTTTTAACTTTATTATACCTAAATTTTAATGTATTAGTGTAAAAATTACCGTTCGTAAAATTATTGGCCGTTTGTCTTTGATATTTTCTTGACATTTAAAATATGTTATTGCCCACACCTTCCTGATAAAAAGTGTCAATGGGCACAATCCCCTAAAAGCAATAGTTTAGGAGCTACGAAGCTAGCGTACTGCTTAGGAGTTTATTTCTGTCCAAGTGAATGCATATATGTAACGATTAGAGAATGTATAAATATAATTCGGCGTCGGTGTACATATAGGGTGACAGAAAAAGGGAGGGAGCGTTTGATTAGCATGGCATGAAAATTTCAAGAGAAAAATTTTAATACAAAAATGTCAAGGCTATAATAGTTTTTAAATAATGAGCGATTGTATTTCCCAAATGGCAGGCCTGAGATTTCGCGCGCTCAGACACGGCGACATGACGAGTTATTAAAGTGTTCCTATGAATGTCGCCCCTTTTCATTTAATTCAAGTAAGAATTTGGAACATTTTGTAACTTCAAAGTGTTGCAGCTGTCAAAGTGGTCGATCAATTATCAGTTGCCATGAAGGTTGTTACTATGCTAAAAAGGGCGACATTCATAGGATCACTTTTATCACTTGTCTTGTCGCCTGAGCGCGCGAAATCTCCGGCCTATCATTTGTGAAATACAATCGCTTATTATTTAAAAACTATTATAGCCTCGACATTTTTGTGTTAGAATTTTCGTCTTGAAATTTTCTAAAGAATTTATGATTAAAAGGATATCCGGTGGTTTTAGTACACCCTGTATACACCGACGCCGAATTATACTCACACATTCTCTAATCATTGCATATATGCATTTACTTGGACAAAAATAAACTCCTAAGCGGTTAGCTTCACCTCCAAATCCTAATATTGAGACTTTGAAGCTTTGTAGCTCAAACTATTGCTTTTAGGAGGTTGTGCCCATTGACACTTTTTATCAGAAAGGTGTGGGCAATAACATATTTTTTAATTTCAGCGAAATCTAACCGGAAGCCAGTTTCCATATAAAATGCGCGGGGTCCTTTATAGAATCGTTAGGATGTACGCAACATTTTTGTTTTCAATGTACGCTTCGTTCTTAAAACTTTATTGTTATGGTACACGTATCTTGCATTAAAATGCAGTGGCCATCGTAACATTTATAAACCCTTCGTGGAAAATGTGAAAAGAAAGATTGAGTTTATACGATAAATTGAGCTAGATACTCCCATAACTCAGTCCCCGTGAAATGTAATTACTTGTATAAAGGTTGAGTTATTACATTTCGCGCGCTTACACGATCTTATCAATAATGTAGCAGTTCTAAACTAACAAAGCATCGTTTTTTGATGTGCAGGAAAGCTTTGAAAAATGAGGGATGACGTGGATGAAGATGACTCCGGCACGTCCTCCCCGGGTAGCACGTCCGCGCCTGAAAACACCCCTCATGAGTAAGTCAAGATTATTATATTATACTTTAGATTGGCACGATAATAATTTCTTCTGAATTGAGTCATGTGACGCTTGCGAGAGGTATATAATTTTAAATATAGTTTCTTCCATTTATTGTCCGATTATCCAAATTAAAACATTACATATTATTGTTACGTATAATAAATTAGATGTAGATGTTTGAGTCGCCGAAATGTTATTTATAGCGATCTTAATTTACATGTACATGAACGGAACGATTGAATCACAGTATTTTACATATCGGGAAAGCATCGTTTTACGAGGACACGCTCCTTAGCGCAAATACACGATACTATTTGTTACAACTTGCCGCACGGGGAGAAAAGACTTGATAAAATTAATCGAATGACCGTCGTTAGCTGAATTTTAAAGCAAAGCTTACACTTGAAAGTTTAAACTAGCCTGCTCAATGTTAGTTTATTCGCGAAAAAGAAAAATACGCATGTGGATCGCACTCGAATAAATCGACGTTTGTGCGATGAAGCATTCCGCGTGTGAGCGTTTTGATTTGAGAACGTGAAGAGCTATTGTGTTTCAGTGATGAAGCTATGCTATAAAAGTACCCGTGGAGTTTACTGTTAATTCAATTATAGCCGCTTACGGATACAAACTCCCTGTGGATGATCGCTGCTCTTCGGTTAATTAATCAGCCGTAAGTGCGGCGCATTACAGCATTTCCATCTAACCGGTATTATACTTGTCGGTGTTAGAGCGCTGATCAAAAGGGTTTCGTCCTTTGAATTGTTGAACGACATGTCGGGTCGTGTCAAGGCTTTTACGCGATTACCATCCTAAAGTAGTTGTAAAACCGACGAAAATGTTTATTTGCTTTTATTTTTACGAAAACATCGCGCGAATTACAAGTCTCTTGAATTATTTTACTTCAATTATTTCACGCAAATTTCTGTCGCGATCGAAGCGCATAGAAATCTTATGCCCGTATCACACTAGCGATTGGCGACTGCGTCTGCGTTCGCGTTTGAAAATAGACGGCCGGTTAAACGGGAATCGCGAATCGCAATCGTCAGCAACTCCTTTCTGATTGGTCCAGAGACAATCGTAGACGCAAACGCGAACGCAGACGCAGTCGCCAATCGCTAGTGTGATACGGGCATAACACATACATGCGCGCGCGCGCCAGTAACATTTCTTTTCTCACTTATCGATAATTATCCGCCGGTCTATTTTCCACATTGAAATTATTCATAATGTTATTGAGTAATTCGCCAAAACGAAGTATTTTTGTTGGATTACAACGTAATGTTACGTGAAACCAAAAATATCTCGGCAATTCTCATATTTCTAACAGTCCTGATAACAGAGTTCCTGCTTGTATCTAGAATTAGAACGATAGAATCGATAGAATGTGTGCACACAATGGACAAGTCACGTCCTTCGATATTTTTGTGACATTTTACTATAATCCGCATATAAATTTGCGCGATAGAAATCGAATCGCAGACCATATCTTATTTTCCGACAAGCATAAGAGAGTAACTCGATATCTCGTGCGCGATCTTCGGCCGTACGTCGCAATAAAAGGATTACAAATGAATATTTACTTTGCATGATAAAAAGAATGGAGAGCGAAATCAGGCAATGCTACGAAGATACAGGCGCTATTGATGTTCGCAGCGATGAATGCATGAAATGTCATGTGGAATAAAACCTTATCGGATATTACGACGTGCGCGCGCGGTTACCGCGATTACCGTTTGCGAGGATTACATTTGCAAATTTTATTTGCCCGTTCGTTTGAAACGCGAGGCTCGCGCTCGTTGGATGGGAAAAAAATGGCGAATATCAGGTCGTCGTCGCGTCGGGTGGATCGGTTATCCGGAAATTCAATGCTTCGCTTGTTATACCGTTTGGGAGCGAGAATCATTATAGATATTTCTTCTGCGTTGGTGGAAATTTAGTAAACTGCGCAGCAGTCCGGTTTTGAAGCCACGACCTTCGCACTCCGCGCTGTGACATCGGTTTAGATTGTTCTAAAAAAGAAGCGGGGTTTCCTTCTTGTCCACGACTTTATTTATCGTACGAAAGTCATGTAAAATCCCCACGGTGGCTCGTCACTCGGAAACTCGAGGTCCTATCGTCGAAAACAATTCTCCTAAAAATAAACTATTTGTTTATGAGCGGCGGGCGATAAAAGTAGACGTACATACGTCGTCGCATCTAATAATGGTGAATTAATTAGTGCGGTGCGGAACAATATATACAAAGCACATTTTCGCATTGTGCGATTATATCGTGATTAGCGATGAAATGCAATTTTACAAATTATCTGCGCAATTAATTACACATTCAGCTTATAATCCGCGTAATTAAATAACAATATAGTCTATTTGACTTTACGCACATGCTTATATTTTTAAGCGTCTCTTGTGAGCGTTGCTTAAAAAGCGCGAGCGCGTAAGAATGCACGTACGGCGAGGGAGCGAGGGAGAGGCGAATCGCGTCTGAAATTGGCGTGTACGCGCGCCTCGAAAGCTCTTATCACGGGCCTGTCCGGTGTGAGCGTTGCCTAATAACGTATCGTTATCACGCGAGGCGCACGAATGGGCGAGCGGCGGGAGAAGGCGAGGGGAACGATTGGTCGTGGCCGCGTGGGGGGAAAGCGCTGATTGGTCGGCGGGAGTGGGGGGTAGCGCTCGTCGAGCAGTTGACGTCCGACTGCCGTAAGTTGCGGTTTCGCCGGTGCGCGCCTCTCGCTCTTTCTCTCTTTCTCTCGCCGCTCTCGTCTCTGCTCGATCGCGGAGCCGCGACGTTCGCCGGCAGGCAGTTCCGCGGATATTCGCGCGCGCGAGGTGCGCGATGCCGCAGTGTCGTCGCAGTATCTCGCGTGAGGAACGCGTGGCTCGCGACGCGAGCGCGTGCGTGACCACCACGTCTCTCGCCGTCCGTGACGCTGCGGCCGGCGAGTAGAGTAAACAGGTGACGCCGCGACGAGCGGAGCGGAACGACGCGACGGCGACGACGCGCTGCGCCGCGCCGCGCCGCGCCACGCCGGTAACAGTTGACCTTTTAAAACGCACGGTGCGTCGCGCGTAAATTGCGCGAAATAGCCAGGCGACCGCGCTGATCGGCCGGCGTTCGGAATAAATCACCGCGCGCGGCAACCCGGCCGCGCTACGCTGGACACCGTTGAGCATACTGTGTCAAGGCCACCGGCGGCGAGTTCGCGCCTCGTGTCACTACGTAGCGCACTTCTCTGCGCAATACCGCGGGAAGAAGGCTGGAAAGAGGGGGAGACAGAGACGGAGAACGAAAGGGAGAAATCGCCGTCTCTCGCGATCGTCGAGAGGCCCGATTGCGCGATCCAGCCCCTCGAGATTCGCCGTTAATCGTAAACACAGTGTCAAGGCCGGTGTCGTACTTCCGCCGAGCGTTTTACGAGTGGCGGGAAGCGCCGCAGAGCTCCTCCGGCAACAACAGCTCTCGTCCACTCCGTCGGATCCAACTGTCATCGACAGGACTCGGACTGATAAGGATCCAAGCCTCGGTGCTCCGTTTCGGTGAAACGGTACTCGCGATTACATCGAACACAGTCCCGCGAGAACGACGGCCCCACATCGATCGATCGATCAAGCGCGACGACTTACGTCGCGCAACGTTCGCCAGATAGAAGCAAGGCCAGGCGGATTATCGCCGCGCGAACAAGCTATCGAGCGCGGCCGCGATTAATCGCCGGCCAACCGGCTAGTTCTAATTCGGCCGGCAAACAAGCCGTCGCCGTTTCAGCGATAAGGCGCCCGGCGAGAGAGACGTCGCGGGCCGCGACGGCGAGGCGTCTCCGGACGATGCTGCTGCCGTTCTCCAATATGGCGAGCGACGCCCGCGCGGGCACCTGCCGCGACCCGCGTTTTCACTGAACGCGCCAACGCGAGCTGACCGTTGGACGAGCCGCGACGCCGATACGGTCGTCGTTGCCCTCGTCAAGTGGAAATCGTACGACCGATATACCGGCGAATTGAACAAGTTCGCGGACTTGCGATGACCAACGTCGACGGGCGAACGTACTTTGTACGAGTGGACGAATGAGAGAACTCTTTCTCTAGAAGACTTATATTTGCTCGTGCCTCTCGAAATGTACAGCATGTGGCAGCAACAGTGGCAAGAACAGTTGAAGCAGGAACAGCAGGAGCAGGAACAGAAGCAGCAGCAGCAGCAGCAGCTTCAGCATCATCATCAGCAGCAGCAGCAAATGTACTTGAATTTACTTCCGCATTCGCAACAAATCCATCCAAGGATGATCGGCGCGGACAACCACGCGTCGCATCCGCAACACAATCATCAGCAGCAGCGCCCTGCTGTCAAGGAGACATCCAGGTTAGTCTGGTTGTGTCATTGTGAGATCAAGTCGCCGGGTGTATCGACGCGAACGGATTTGCGGACGCGCCTCGGTTCCGAATGAAACCCTTAACCGGTCGTCGCGGAGAGGGTGCTCTCATACCTAAACGCGGTTTTTACTTTGATAATATCAAATTTGGAAGTGGATCGCATTTGGAAAGGACAGCTTCAGCAAACCGTGCAATTGGCATTTATAATGCACGGTACAGTCGTATGATTATGAATATAATTTTTATTGGCATTTTAGCTTTGCCGCGCGTATGTACGGCGAATTATAATGAGATATGTATCGATCTTACGATATACATGCCCATTTTGCTCCGTGAATCGCATCCAAGTGGGAAATATTTCAGCATCCCGGATCGTTAATTTAATGACGTTAATTTATATAATAAGTTTAGAATTGGCCCTTTCTTAACAAAGTCCCGAGACATTTCGTCATCTGTTACAACCGAAGGGGAAACCGCTGTGGGCATTGTGGCGTACAGATTTGCGGCATTACTGGGCATTACTAGGCATTTCTTGGGCATTAGTTTGGACATTAATTTGGGCATTAGGCCTTGCTGGGGTATTATAAAGATATAATAAGATAAAACAAGATAAACGAGACAAAATAAGGTAATAAGATAAAGTATGATTTTAATATTTTTTAATAAAAGAACAGGCTTACAATTAGCCGATATTTATCTGTTATAAAACGGCTCGTACATGCAATGATTAGCGATAACCGATAATTAGCTCGATCTTAAACCATTATAAACAAATAAGCCAGCGGTGAAATTGCTCGATATAAACGAACTGTTATAAATGAAGCATTCGCGCATGAATACACATGCTCGCCTGAAAATGCAAAGATGCAATATTTACATTATATACACGTGCATATGTATATATGTTCATGATACTTTTATATATGCACCTATGTACAACGCAATCTATCCAACATAGTATATCGCCGCACTTACGAATTGTGTATTTTAATAACATATAAAGCCTTGGCTTTTGCTCTATTTAAGTTGATGTATATAACCGGTGTGTCGTCGCAAGAATACTTTATTCATGGATAAATGTATTCATGAATACGCATTGTAGTTGTCTTTCTCTAGCGTCCGACTACTTCGGTGATAATTTATTCCCCGACCATGAGTGCGAGAGTGTCGGACACCGTGTCTCGCTTCTTTCGCGTTCTCTCACCTTTTAATGACATCTTAAGTACTATATTATTTGCCTTCTCGTCCCCTCCCGAAATCATCCGCAAATCTTTGCCACGGCGTCGGCTGCAAAACCGGTCGCGTTTTTATTCAAACGTTACTGCAACCTGCGCGCTTCCGTCTTTCTCTGCCCGCGCGTTGATACGCGCGCATATTTATGGTCCGATTAAATCTAACATAAAAACCCACCCGAATAATTTTACAAGAGATTACAAGTTTTATTGCTTCCTTTACAATTTTATACGTTTATTTGCTTTTTTTTCGCGGACGCAAGTAACACAAAACAAAACGGAGATTTCTTTATAAAGTCGTTAACCGATAGTCTGACTTCATTATTTATTTGTTATTCTAGCAATGTTGTTATACAATACAGGGTGTACTAAAACCACCGGAGG
>NW_011967226.1:673155-674505 GCF_000949405.1 Vollenhovia emeryi | reverse complement strand
AGATGTTCTAAGGAATCTGTCATTAAGAGGACCTCCGGTGGTTTTAGTACACCCTGTATATATATATATATATATATATATATATATATATATATATATAATACTGAATGATAGCGTTGAAAGTTACACACGATCTTGTCATAAAATATCTTTGAACCGATAATCAGCTATTATAATCGTATCTGGGATAATTGTTATCAGTAGAATTTGCATTTTATTAATGTTGCATTACATTTGTAGACTTACTTTATAAGAGAAATCATAATGCGAGATAAAAAATTAAACAAGGCCGCTGTAGACGATCTATATTTATAGCATAAAATGCGAGTTTATTGAAACTATTGTACAATACGATATATGGTTATCGCAATCGAGAGGGGTTTTTTTTCCCTAGGATTTAAAATAAAGTATTATAATAAATCCCGGTGTCTCTCGCATCACTTAAAAGCTTATAATTTATCCCATTGTTAGTGACACTTTGACTTGCAAATGTGACATTATCGCGCATGGCCACCTTCGGAACTGATAAGTTTGTGCACAAATAACATTCAAAGTATGAGAACTCACGTGTCACACGTGACGATAATGCTGACTATTGTAGAAACCGACGACTGTTAAAAACGAAACGTGGTTAACGTGTGAAACTGAGCATTTTATTGTCCGCAAGACTATTTATAATGCATTTATAATTCAATCTCTTTAGCTCTAGCTATGTCGTCGGACGCAATACAAGTTAATGTTGCCAATTGTACAAAAAAATTCTAGAACTTCTACCGCGAAGTATGACTATCATCGTGATTGTGCCAATTAGAAAATTATTAAAAATCATTGGGTCGAGAATTACGTAAAAACGAACAAGCGTGTGTTTGTAGTTAAAGATTTTTTTTATCGTTTACGCGACTAAATTTTTTCGCTCCAGTTTCTAGGTGGCTTTTTATTTATTTTCTGAAACTGTAAAAATAATTCTAAAACTTTTATCGGGAAATGTCGCTTATCTCTTTAAAAGTTATAAAGTTCTGGTAAAAGGGAACATGCGAGTATAGCAACTATGAAGACATAGAAATATTACATAGTATTGCCACAAATATTTGCAATGTATTTGGTTTTGTAACTTTTAATTTGCTGTGTACATGCACGCGTAGTTGTGCATTTGCACATTGGCGAAATTTATTACACGGAAAAAAAGATGATGTTGTATCAACAATATCAGTATAATTGAAATAAAATGGTTGAAACAACGTTAGTATTAACGAATGAAAAACAGCGGGTAGCTTTCTGAATAATCTGAGTATTTAACGCTTAAAATTAAAATCCATACACGGAAAAAAACATTTAGCTGCTGTAGCTAAA
>NW_011967226.1:598967-673077 GCF_000949405.1 Vollenhovia emeryi | reverse complement strand
TTTTTTTCCGTGTAGCAAATACAATTGAGTGTATTATTTATGTTTGTGGCTGCCCGTGACATCAACGTTTAATTGAAGCAACTTAATGTTTTTTTAATTCAACAGCATCTTCTTCCGTGTACCTGTTACCAGCGAATAATTTAGAAAGAGGAAATTATATGCAAGAAACATTTTTTTGTCAGGAATTTAAGAGAGATGCATTTTTCACCGTTTTGATCGATTTAAGCGTGTAAGTTACGTCAGAAAATTGATACACCATTGCGGTGCTATGTGTTATCTAGACAGTTGATGAATTTTCATGTCACCGACAGTCGAGTACTTGTGTGAAAGCACCTTATGAAAGACTAACGAGCGATCGTCCGTTTTCTCGATCGGATTTTATGTCGAACGAGACGAGCGATTTATCGCATGGAGACAAACGCCACATGGTTCTGTATGGTTCCGAATTCACGGTTTGATTTGCATGGCGAATTAATTCAACTCGACGACCTTTATAAGGAACGACATAATAACGTTAATGATAGGCTACCTCGTTTGCATGCCTCTCGAGAGAACCTCGTTGTAGAACCAAAAGAGCAAAGGGTACATAGTCGTACTAGTATTATGTTTGACAATTATACGAGCATTTCGGTGATTTATTTAATAATTGGTCGTTGTGCGTTCCAAGAAAGGATCTAACTAGATAAATGAATAACTAATTAGGTCGTAGGATGAGTAACTATTGATAATATCTGTCATACATAGAAATGAGAACATAAAACCTTGTAATATTATACCTGATAATATCTCGTAGATTTTCTAATTCGTAAATCTCGTAAACACGAAACAGATTTTTTTTAATTAGTAAAATAAATAACAATAATCAAAAGGTTATGTCGACACGTTTCGGCCAGTAATACTGGTCCTTCTCAAGTGTCATCCATTAAATGTGACAGCAAGAAATAGGTAACATATCAAAGTATCCGGTTATAGAGATACATAGTCAAGAAACCAAATCACTCAGCACAATAAAACATATGAAAGGTTAAAAAGTAAGAAAGAAAATTAAAATAAATAATTACTCAAACTAATTTTTTCTTAGTAAATAAAAATTAAAATATTATTTATCAAAATTGTTAAAATAACTTGTGATTGTTTAATGCGATTTAAAAATTCGGCTTTGTTAACTTTGGTTAATAATTAGGTGATTAGTTATTATATCTGGCCCTAACTGACGCTTAAAATTCGTCATTTTTTTCATAAGTTAGACAACCAAGAAAATGCTGTTAAATCGCAAACTTATCTGTAATTTATGTCACTGGCGCTATTTTTGACTTGCAACGGTTGGGGACATTTGCAACTCACTTCCAGGCTCTTTGATTTGCATGAGTCTCCCTGCATTCACGACGTCATTCCCGTATACATTGAAAATAATTTCGATTGCAATGTTCATGTATGATCGCCTGCGCCTCACTCGCTTACTCGCTCGTCCCATCTATCGATCCCGAGAAATCGATCTAATAAATATAAAACATTACTGCATAATCCGTCCTTCGCTGCTCCGTGTATACATATTAAAATCATTGTAACAAATAAAATCTGTTATTGCAGACCTTTCGTTCGCATTCGCACAGTCGAGTCTTACTTAGATTTATCCATCAATTTCAATTCAAGGTCATTATTGATACGAGCAATTCGAAAACGTAGATCTTCAGAATTAACCGAGTATTAATATTACTAGCTTCATGATCATGCGGAGAATTAGAGACTCGAATTCCCTCAGGTTGCTCATAACTGACAACTTCTAACCGATTCAAAATCTATCTTTCTTATCTAGCATTCAAATCGGATTTGATGCGGTTCTATAGCGTATCGGGATCGGATATTCGACTTCCGAGAATGTCGAGTATTAGCACGTCTCATACAATCTTTTTGTTGTGTGCCTTTCGACAACCAACGAATGAAAATACAGGCCTTTTCGATATTTTGTAAGATGCGATTCTTGAATATAATTTAATATCATTTTAGTTCTTCGGGAAAATAATGTTGACTGAAATAATTGGTTCCAATTTGATCAACAAACTTAAAGATCGATTTTAACTCGGAAGCTGACTATTCGTTGCTTGCTTTACCACTGGCAAGACTATGCGACTTCGCATATTTTATTTCTCCACTTGTTACGTAACACGTGCACTTGATGTAAGAGATATAAGTATCCATTAGAAGCTTACTATCCACTTCAATTGTCATATATTGCCAGCATCAAGCTCGAGATTAATGTTATCTTTGGCGTTCCGTAATCGGATTAGACCGGAGAGAAAAAGAGTGTCTCAACATCTGATCATCTAACGAATATATGAAAGGTATTTGCTGTTTCCAAGGAAGAAATATTTTCTTAAAGATCGTACTGACAAACGTACAAAAGATATTTTTTACCATTTGTTGTTTTGGTATTGGCTTATTGGGCCTGCAGTATTTAGAAACAAAGCGATTCTTTATTTCAGTACTTGAAAATGAGAACATCTGATGTCGTCCCGCGAATCGAAAAGCGCTAGTCGAGACATGTTACATGAGACAAATATCAAATATCTCTTTTATCTCTGTTGGTCGTTCCCATTCTAAAATATCGATTTATGTAACTGTCTCGAAAACATGAGTTTTATCAGATTGCTACAGTAAACAAGTAATAGCGTTAAGATATCTAACTTGTTCAGAATTTGTAAACGGGCAGTAAGACTAAAGTATCCCATTTATTGTTATCACACGGCGCTTATTATTTGACAGTTTAAAATCTTATTTATTAATTATAAGATGTAAATGCAAAAATGCGTATTTTTCCAGCAGAACTTTTAGATAACATATATTTCTAGGATAAAGATGAAAAATAAGATTGACGATTCTCTGCCTACGGCCTTCTAGTCCCACAATTTAAATCACAGTTCAAGGCGTGTCTAACTGAAACAACAATTTAGAGTGTTCAGAGTAGATATTTGCATATTACGTATGGAGAAAAAATATGTCCGTGATTGGTGAAGATTGGGGCAAAAGGGTTAATGTCGCGTCGGAATTAATTGAATAGCGCTCCGAGCAAGGAGACCTTGAACGGTCGTTTTGTTTGCTGACCGTCACTCATTCGCAGTTCATTCATACTCGCCGACCAGTCATTGTCTGAACCTATTTGTACTATCGCCTAGGCCTCACCGATCGGTTCAAGTTCTCCAAAATTGCTTGTAGAGACTCGCGACCTTCAAACAGCGCCGTAGTCACGTCCAGAGGTGAAGGCTGCAGACGTCCGCGAGCTTCTACGCGTTTAAACTCGCTGTAGGTGTCAAATTCTTGCTAACTGCGAGGTAAAATAATCTCTTTCATTCAGTTTCAATATCTCACGTTAACGTTACTTAATATAGATCGAAATGCTTATTTTTTGCGTTAGAAGTGTAAAAAGTGTATCTAGAGTTAACAATATCTCTTTAAATAAGTTTTATTCGTCAGTGCGACTCTAATGTTGGAAATTGAGAATTAAATAAGTAAAAATTTATCTAGCTGTTTTCTTCAAAAGAAAATATCCGTACCAAATTGATATTTTCAACATCGACAATTAAAGAAGCATTTTATATGGTTTTATCTCTTCATACGAAATTAACTAAATAGCTAGAAACTAATCATTCCTGTGTGATCAAAATTGATGATTTAGCAGAAAGCAAAAAACATAATTTGTATCTTCTCCATCTCTTTTTGTTTTAGACTTTGTATATGAATATTGACTCTGATGAAATGCGATTGAATAAAATAATTGGTTTCAATTTAACCAACAAACTTAATAAAGAGCGATTTTACCAATTGTTTTATTCAGTGCACACACATTCTTTCTGTCCTGCATACATTCGGCAGAAGAGGGTAATGCACGACCGGGCGTGCAATCACGCGTCATTTTCATGATACGCGAGACCAATCGTCGCCTCCTGAATGGACTTCTAAGTATGAATTGGTGTTCCGCGCTAAGCTACGCCACTCACGTACCTCACATCGCGTTCGATCATTGCACAAGTACATTTACTTCGAGGAAGAAACTCATTTGTGTCCGCAAGCTCTCTCGCGATCGACACTCAAAAATTTAAGCGTTAAAGGATATTTCTTTGTAGTTTAATCTCTTCTTGCCACATATTTTTCACGTTGAACCAGAAGAAAATTACTTTTAGATATATTTAGATAAAAGCAATCCTTCATAATAACATTTCCATTGAAGAAATCGGGTTTGATTAAAAAAAATTATTATTTTGAAATAACTTGTTGACTCTTCTCGCAATTTTCACGCAAGAAGGTAAACACATGTCCCGTTTTTTTACCAATGCGAGACATAATTAACACATAACTGAGGAAGATATCTCAGACATCTCGTGTCGGTTTAATTAGTTTTGGCTTAATCTTTTTAATTTCGCATTGCATTAAAGGATTAAAGGAACTTGCCAGTCCCGAGTGAGTTCTTATTCTACACAGAACATGTTAACCATATTTCCTAAAGTCCCCTTTACCCTTCTTTCTAAAGCTAAAAAGAGATTTACTCTTCTGGTTGAGAGTTTAAACAAAAGTGATCAACATTTTTTTATTTATTTCTTATTTGTTTCTTATTTATAAGTAAAAAATTAATTGATATCGTCTCTAGTCAAATATCCTTTTTTTCTGTTTTTTATCGCAGACACTGAAAAAAACTGTTGGATAAAAAAATTTTTCTTGCTTCAACTATGTGCGGCGAGCACGGGCCGTCGGTAAAATAACAAATATTTGACATATTTTATAAATCAAAAATATTTGTTAACTCAAAAAATATATATTTCGCTAAATGACGTGTGTTTAACTCAGAAACACATATTTTGACTATAAAGAAATATTGCAAATTAAACATGTCAATCATATTATATCAACAACGTTTTTCTCAGTGTAGGACTCGAAATTACATGACTGAATTTTCGTGTATATATCTAATAATGATATGAAGAATATAGTATAAAAGGATATAGAAAATAGTGGATTCGCGAAAAGTCATTAGTTGCACAAGATTCTCCCGATTTTCATTAGTTTAATCAATAGCGGACGAGTATGGCTGCCGCGGTAAACGGAGCAGGAACTCGTTCATTCGCGAACTATGTTCTCCCTTTTGCACCGAGTATTTTCCAACGTATGTTAATTTATCTAATTAATTACTAGCGGAACCTCAAGGGAACGTAGAGACTAATAATTTCTGCCTCGCTCGTTCAACGATTGAACAGAAAATTTCATATCATCGAGGATAGTTTAATAAACGTAACATTAATATGTTTTTGTATGTTATATAATACTGTTGCAACAATTGTAATCTCGTGAAGTGCAAAGTATCATCAGCAAATTATATGTCGGAACGATCGTAAATTTCATAAATGGACGGCACGCATAATATAAATGTGTGAATATTAATTTTATTCTAAAATAAAATAATAATTCTATTCTAAAATAAAATTAATATTTTATTTTAGAATTTAATTCTAGAATAAAATTAACAATGCTGTGAAGGTTATTTTTAATAATGTTAAGTGTTCGACTTTTAATCACGTTATGATTACGATGATGTCATGATCGTTCCACCTTTTGCGCCTGAACCTAACGATGGGGGAAAAACCATTTCTTCATTTCTATCGAATTTAATTCACTCCGTGCGTTATAATTCGTCAACTTTGTGCGAATGGCCTTGGATATAATTTGTTGGGGCTCAAGTGAATATTTGCTAAATGCCATCCAAGGCCGGATTAACGTGTTTGAGGCCCGGGGCTATTGGCTCCGTGGGGGCCCTTTATTGAAAAAGCGGGGGGGGGGGGGGGACAAACTTTGTACACCTCTCTTTGTACAAAAGGTGTAGAAAACAATTTTCTTTTTTTCATAAAGCTTTTATAAAAATACATGCTATACATGAAGATCTTGCATTAGCGTTTAAAAAGTATTCTTGAATAGTGCTCTCTCGGGTGAGGCCCCCCAATAAATGAGGCCCGGGGCTATAGCCCCCCTTAGCCCCCCCTTAATCCGGCCCTGATGCCATCACGTACTATTTCCGTCAATCCACAGTATGCATTCCTGCACGGTCGAGGACGAATCGGTAGCGAAAAAAGCGTTTAATCCTGTGGAAGAGAAGGAATTGAATCGTGTATTTCGAAAAAGAGTTCGGAAAGGTGCAGTTGTATAAGAACATGATAATAAGACATGATACCGCGTATGTTTTTTTTTTAATTAACGAAGTATGGCAAATAAAAAATAAAATAGAAAATCCGAGACGAGCGCATTTGAGAGAAGATATCACAATCTCGAAATTAAAACAGTCACGCGGTATCTTGAAATTTATTCCAAACAGATGGATTGTCGATGCAACATCCTTCTCGGTACCGTAATTGGAGTTTTGTCTATCTTTGAATATTTTGAGAACAAATGTTTCGGGATTATTACATTTCTATTGAAATGTGTCTTTCATTCCTTCAATCTTGCCTTCAATCATTTTTCCACGCTGCACGTACACGTGATTGGCTTGAGTTTCGTTAAAGAAAGGAAACTTTTTATTTCACGTGGTAAAAATACACAGCAAAATTATATTGATGGAAGAATTCTTATAATACATTTAATACTTTGGTACGTTCAACATCATTAGTGTGGGCGCGCGTCTACGTAGCTCGCAACTGCGCTTCAAATGTCACCAGGGCGAACATCTCAATCCCGGCTTTGTACTTAGACCTTAGGCAACGTAAACTCATTACTTAACCACTGCTCAAAGTATCATGGTGCGTCGACAAGGTCCGTAATTGCGTAATGCTATTCTGCAAAGTACGGAGCTGCTTTTACTGATAAAGTTAGATCTTGGAAAACAACGAGGTATTTTTTACTAATTTGCACGTACGCGCGAGAATTTTTGGTATAATAATTATTAAACTCTTTATGATAATCTAGATTTAATTTTGACGTCAAACGCATATGTACGTTACATAATTCGATTAAATAACAATGAATTTTGATAGTTCTGTTTAAAAATACATTATGTGCAATATTCCTTTGAACTCTTGACTTACAGAATCATCCAATAACTTTTATGGAAAATTAAATTTAATGGACCAATCGTATTTTTATCTTTAGACGTAGCTCTCGAGCTTTAACTTTATAGCGCCAAGATCATACGCGTTGTAAGACGCAAATCGAACGATAAATTAATGGCCGGAGTACAGACTCCAGCAGCTTCAATACTTTCGGTTATCTAACAGTAAAACGTTTAACTGCTATATTTACTATAGCGGTCGCGGATATTCCGCGGTAGAGAAGTTGTGCAAGGTCGCGATCGAGACCTCGGCAAGGCCGCTGCATTATTTTCAGTCCCGTCGTGTCAGCGTTTCGTATTTTAGTTCGCCAAGTATCTCCGCGAAAATGCGCCGCGACGAGTAGCGCATTCGAGTTTAAGTCGTAATACGTAATGGCGCTTTCAAATATATATATATATATACATATCGTAGAAAGCGATTCTATTGGATAGCATTTATTACATACGTTTGAGTGCGTTTCAAAGAGCATTGTGTTGCATAAATTAAATCGGACTTAACTCCACGCGACGGAAATGTAAGTCCTCTCTTTTACTTCCTTTTTTTCTGCTCTCGTATACTTCGTCGTGACCTTAATGGTAGTCGTCGTCGTCGTCGTCGTCGTCAATCGGAAAATTGTCACTTATTACCAAGCGCGTACACGCGAACGGGAACGCGAAATACGAATGCAGTTGCAGTATTTTCAGCTGGCGTATTTGAGCCAAGTCCTTTGGGACTGCAGTCTCGATGCGAATCAAAAATTGCTTACCACTTAAAAGATATCAGAATACACTTTATAAGTCGTTCCGTAATACAATAGCGCAAATGCATTTCGAATTTTTATACGTAATAAATTACTTCGCGTTTCATAATTAAATAATTATGTTAATTGTATTCTTTACACCAAGATGCCAACTTGATGCCAACAAAGCAGTTTGAATTTCTTTTCCGAGATATTAACAAATGGATTTTTATTCCAACGCGATTGAATCTGCTTGAAAAATTGAAGCTAATTAAATTGACCACACGTCAATTTTTTTTCTAATAACTCTTCTTAAAAGAGAAAGATATACGACGGGTTAGATCTTAATATCTTATAGATAATTCATAAATGATTGCACGTTCTTGTGTATCAGCGACGTTGTTTTTTTTCCAACGTAGGTTTTCTCGTTGACTCTCTGCGGTATATTTGAAGTAGTATACGTGTGTTAAAGGACTTCTTGAGAAAACGTATAAATAAAGAATAATCTCTGATAGACTTTTATCGGAGATTTTTCCTATGAGGAGTCGCCGCTGCGAGAATCGAATTCACGGTGAACGCACACAAACGGCGCGGCTCAACGGTTCGCATTGCGATCGTGATTACGCTGTCCTTTACCTAGGACATTGCGTTCTTAGTTAACGTTCAAGCACATTATGTTCAGCGGACTATCTCTCCATTGCGTCATTTTCGCGCTCGCGGAAACTTCACTGACAATCAGAAAAAAATTAATATGTATGTTATCCCCTCGTGTGCGCGTGTAAATATAGAATAAGAAGAAAAATCAGTCAGTCGAGGGTAATAAAATATATATTTACGCTGTCGCACTATCGCACAAGAGTATTTTGCCGGAAGTTAATTAATCTATAACGATTTATATAAAAATTACGTGAAAAATAATGATCTAGCTCTCTCTCTTTCTCTCCCCCCCCCCCTCTCTCTCTCTCTCTCTCTCCCGCTCTCTTTAGAAACATGACATTACGTGTAGCGTAATTGGTTACGAAGGTGAAGAATGAAAAAATACTTTTTTTGTATTAAACGAGAATTATTTTTATCTGCTTCCCGCATGTCTACCTCTCGCTATTCCTCGGTCTTCCGGTGATAAGGCATAATCTTCGCGACAATGTCTAATGGACAATTACGCATCGGGTCGTTTCACATACTCTTCGATATCTTAACGACACGCCGTATGTTTGTTTTTAACTGCTCGTAATTTGCATCTTAAAACAACCTTGCAACTGTGTGGCTACTTCTTTTTGCACGGCACTTGCGTTGCGCGCATCCGTTTGCATGCGCTTGCATATGCGCGTGGTTTAATTTTATCGGTATCATTGTAGAACGATTGCGTAAAGTCGATCGTAGAATTCGCACTCGCCAGAGTTGACACGCGGGGATACCCAGGCTGTAATTAGAATGTGCGAACTCATTTGGAAATAGTTCGAGAATGCTGATTCTCGAAACATTTCTCAATACTCGCTTTACATATTCGACTATAAAATCATGCAAGACGCACGAAGATCTTTTTTTTGTAAGCAATGCACAGTACGTAGAGTTTTTACGATTATAGGGTATCGCCTTGAAATTATACCGTCGATCGAAGATCGTCACGAAGTATGTATGCACATATCTTCTCATTTAATTAACATGCATACGTACACGCACCGGCATAAATGCTGACCCTATCCTTGTGAGGTGCACGCACACAACTAGAGTCCCTGTAGTTGTATGCGTGCACCTCACAAGGATAGGGACAGCATTTATGCCGGTGCGTGTACATATACACATACGCGCTTGCACGTTGCTTTTTTCAAAATGCATGACCCTGCACGCCTTGTAAAAAAAAACTGCATGAAAATTTCTATGGAGCCTGAAAAAAAAACCTGATACAATTTTAGTCTTCAACTTATTTGCATTCCACATTATACGCAAGATTTAATTCAGCCTACGACAACATTTAACATCTTTTTAGAATATGATTTTTATCTCTTCTCTGTATATCAACTGGGGAAGGAATATTTCAAAGAGTCAAATATATATCAGTCTTTCGACTCTCGCGAGACGTTTATATAAAGATTTACATCTAAAAAATTGACGCGAGACAACTTCAGTGTAAAGACGAGTCGAGCCTCGACGAGCCTTATCAGCGCTAGATTAATTTTAGACATTATCTAGCGATGCGCGCGTGTACCGCGAGATATACGTCTGTGAGATGCCTAGCCTCGTTTCTACAGATTATTTGTCTTCGTGACGATCGAGAGTGCTTTCTCTTCTTGCGCAACAGGTCCGAGGTCCTACCGCAACCTCCATGCTTTTTCCCTTCTTCTCTCTCTGTCTCTTCTTCCCGCTCCTCATTTATTGTCCTACCGTAACGTTTATCCTAGCTCTCCTCGTGTACCCTGCACCATCATCACTCTTCGCTCATACCTGGGCAGTACTCGTACCTGTCGATATCAGGAATGTCATACGATACCGTGAGCTCTCCACGATAAGTTCTTAAAAAAAACAAACTACAAGTAATAGTTGATAAATATAATAGTAGCTAATTGTAATTTTCAACTAAGGGCAAACTTTACGCAAATGTTATATTTAAATGCCATATTATATTCTGCGCAGTAGCGACGTTTTTTGTCTTCTGTTTTTTTTTCAACACTTTATATTCCCTGTTTTTCTATATTCATCAAGGAGGCATTTTGTTTCTTAATTTTCTTATTTCGACCAAGAATTCTTGCAGTACGCATAAAAATGCACCGGAGTCGCGTTGAAATTCAACGTGCGGCCGCACGCTCGGATTTGACTTCGCTATCTCGTAAAAAGATAGAAGATTTTGATCAAGGTAATAAAACCTCTTCGCGCCCGCGGTGTTATATGTTTCCCTTATAAAGCTGCATCGCACGCGCTTTCTCGCAATAAACAAGAATCATTCGACAACGCGGCAATAAAATGCGCACGTTAATAAGACCACTACCTGAATAACGTTCTTTGACAAGGGAGCTAAAAAGCAGGGTATTATACGGGCGCAATGCAATTGATGCTGCAACGTGTTTCCTAGCATTCAACACGAACGCGCTTTTGTACGCGCTCCTCATTTTATCCACCGGTGAAATTACCTCCGTGCAATAATCCACCGCGTGTTGTACCGCGAATTCATTTCCGTGATGAGTTATATTCGCATGGCTGTCCGCTGCTGCTTCTGGGAAATGTCGAAATACGAAATGATGCGCCACTGCGAGCGTCTACTCCGCCTTCGATATTAGCTAGGCATCGATGGAGAGTGCATACGTCGGTACACGCGAAATGTCGGGCAAAAATAACTTTAAATACTAACTAACTATATTTAACTTATTTAATTTATTTAACTTGACAAATTAACAAAATTCGTATGGCTCGAAATGTGATGAACACAAACTTGAAGGAATAAAAGGACTAAGAGCCGTGACAGGGTGTTAGTGTCTAGATATTTTATTCTAAATTTATTGCGAAGAAACATCACCTCAGCCAGGGGTTGAACCTGGACCTCCCTCTCGCTAGACGGGCGTCTCAACCAATTCGACCACCGAGGCATATGGCAATATTCATTTTTTAACTTATTTCATTTATTTCCGTTCCTAATCACTGATATATTTTGCTTATAAGCAATTATCCCGATTTCGTTCTCATTTCTGTCCAGTGGGCCTAATGGCATTAGACCACATGCCATACGCCGACTACGTGCTGTAGAATACACTTGAAAAGGGCCATGACCGAAACGTTGTGCTGCATTAAAGGAAAATTGTCCTGCAGCCAGTTGTGTGTATCGGATTATTCAACCTAATTGAAAAATACTAACGATCTTCTGTACAATATTTATTTATTGTTCACAATGATTTTTATTGATTCTTTGATTCCCCGAAAGTTGCTGTCCCTCATGTAACAATCGTAGTAAATGTAATATTTATAATTGAGTTGAATATTTCCCTAAAAACACGCTTTTACGTGGCGCAATTGTTACATACTACTATTTGCTAATATTTATAATATTAAATTAAACGGAAATGTTGAATTAAACTGAGATTCAAGTTGAGAAGCGATGGCGTGTTGAAGCGCTGAAAAATTTTAATATTATAATAAGTAAATCATCAAGTTAAAAATAATTAAAGAGAGTCGAGTTCCGTCAGATCGAAAGTCACGAGAGGTGCACTTTTCGCGAAGCGCTGACCGCGCTGTCTAAACAATCACGTGATGCGCGCCGAAATCGCACACTAAGGAGCGATCGTGGAAAATTTCTCGTTCGTGCGTCGCGTCGCGTCGCGTCGCGCGCGACAACGTACAGAAAAAAAAATTCCTCTCTATCTACCGTTCCTCTTTCGCCCGCGTTTCGCGCTCACTTTTGACCGAGGACAGTTTCGATAAAACCGAACTCGGGCGAAAGTTTTAATTGCCCGCGAGGATTGAGATCTCGCTCCGATGCCAGGGAGCAGAAAGAGAAAGCAGAAGTGCAGAAAAGTTATTTGCAAATAGCTCGTTCAGTCGCGCTGCAATTGCGATGTCGGTCAGCACCGCGATATGATCTCTCTTACTCATAGTTTGTTAGACGATGATAAGGTGCGCAATAACGTTGTACTCTTCAAATAAATCGAAAAGGTTCGACTTGAAATGACAGAGATTATTACTTACAATTAGACCGCGAAAAAAAACTTCTATGTACCTCATTCAAAAATATTCCATGAAAATCTCAGGGATATGAGAGAAAATCTTGATCTCTCTATACAGAAATGAGGTAAAATCTTGTTCTCCAATTGTAGCAATGACAGCTTTATCTAGCTTTAAGAATCTTATCGAATAAATTTCTACGTTAAATTTTTATTACGGTTTTTTTTTATTTTAGTTTGTGTCGCTCGCTTGTACACTGATAAAAAAAAGTATCTTAATCCAAAAAGATATTACTTTACTCAAGAAAATTATTCATTAGGTGGCTCCTAATAGCTGATTAACTTAAATTTAAAAAATAATGAAACAAATTAAAACATGCATTGCTTTAATTTAAGTATTTATTAAATATCAAAGAATAGATTTTAAATTCAAAAAATTTAATTTAACTCTATAAAATGTTTATTAAGATGTAATTTTCACAGCGAAGAAAGTTGGATTTCTTATTTAACAAAAACAGTTATTTTATTTAATAAATACTATTCTATATCTCATGAAATCTTTATGCGAATGTAGAAAATGTAATGATTTTAATTAATTTACTTAATACAATATAATACATAGGTTTACTTGAAATTTGATATTTTTATATAAATAGAATAAATATTGACTTCGGTAAAAAAAATAATTTTAAGTAAATCTATTTATTTAGTTTAAAAAATGTTTTTGTCAGTGTACTATTCTTAGCACCCTCTCCAACAAGAATGTAAAACATTTGCGTCATGTTAATATACATAACAAAGCCCATGGTTAAAACGTAACACGCACTCGAATAGAGACAGTTACACAAGCGGCTTCCATTTTGAGAAATTCTCAGCGTGCGTGTAGCACGCATTATTCGCAATATGTGTAGTCCGTCGGATAGAAATTCCCGTACGTGAATACAGAATCCTTCGGATATTACGGCTTCGGTAGACAAAACAGATCTCAGTTGGATATCACTGATCCTTGGTCCAGGAATCAAAGCAATCGCTTGGTCAGATGCTTAGAACGTCTTCGTGATAGAAGATCCTCCGGCGTATCGGCTTTCAGCATACTTGCTACTCCGCGTGTGCCCTCCTCTATATTCAGATATATCAGTATCCTTTGTACCAATATTGAGCCCGCGATCTCTCCTGGCGCGGAGGAATCAATTTGTTACGCCGTTTTATATTACACAAGCTACAATTGGCTCATTTGCTGCGTACACGTGAAATATAATTTATTCTACGAAAAGAGTGCCACGCGAAAACTGATACTGATTAATTAAAGTCAAATGTTACGCTACGTATCGAACAATGCGAACGCAATTTACGTGATTAAATTGCAGCTCGAGTATTCTCCCCACGCCCGAGTATTCTCCTAACTCATAATTAACAAATGCAATCACAGTTACATTCGCGCAATGCGTTTTGATTAATTCGTACCCTATGTGTGCATTTAATATGCTTACTATTATGGATATCCTGTGTCAGGTTATTACGCAACGCCTCGATACAATTTTAGCTTTTAACGACTATAATTGTACGCGAGGCAGCATATAACGTTAAGTCACGCATACTGTCTACACTCCGTTCCCGCTCTCTGCTGAGATCGTCTTACGAAACATAGAACCTACACACCTACGAGTTCCCCAAACTAGTTCCTCACCGGACTAATTCCACAACATCTCTATATTCTCGACGGAAACTATTCTGATGCATGTAACTCTTCACTGTTTATTTACATTGAAAGTGACTCTACCTCGCGATGCATTATTGCTTATTACCTGCAGTTTCGAAAGCCGACTTAAAGCACCGTTTCACAACGGAGAAATTGTTAAAGAGACAATTGGCGTTAAAACTTTTTTTTTTAATCTGACCACCGAAGGTGCGGCAGCACTTTTTTTTCGAAATTTTGAATCGCGTAAGTATTAAAGTCATATGTAAACGACGGATTTTCGGCTCGGGACGCTCGTCAGACAACATTAGGCTCGCTAACGATAAGTGGTGGGCGGTCGGACGCGCGTAAAAGCGCGACAAGGTACCCCCGCATGAAGGTAAGAGCCCCGAAAAATCGTCGCACGCGTGGGCGCGTATAACGGCGTTACGTGCGCGCCGCATTAGGCGCGCGCTGAATTATCCAGAGCCCGTTGAGAAAATAAAACGAAAGCAAAAAGAACAAGCCGGGCGAAATTACGGGCGTCGTGAACGTTCGGCTGGAAGGGCTTCAGAAAAGTCTCGGCATGAGCGGCAAAGTCGTTTGATCGCACTTTCTCTTTCTCTGTCGCCAAACAGCGGCCGCTGAAAAAAACGCGTTTCCCGAAAGCTAGTCAGGGGTTGTTACCGTAGTAGGCGGCGGCCAAATTCACCTGCCCTCCTGCAGACGGGTCGATAATGGAGCAAAATTATTATACAGATAAAAGGGGAAAGGATTAATCCGCCGCGAAGATATTCGAACCGCGGAAGACGATCCCAGCGGCGACAAAGACTCCGTGACGTTTTCTAATGTTGAAAGATTCTGTCGAACGACCGGGCACGTCTTGCGACAGCACGATTCTCGATCATACACTGTTTTGCAGTATCGTCGTCGAAGATAGTAGTCGCACGATCCTTCGTTCCTCCGGATGTTACCTGATGATACCGCGATTAAAACGCTGACGGTTTTTGCCGCTGACATTTTAAGTACAAGGACGTCACGTACCACTGCTTGATTTCCGGTTTTAAGCCCTTTGGTCCGCATTCATATTTCCACTTAACGTTGCGTCTACCAGTGACTATACGGATGATACTTTATGAAGACATTGTAAGCCAATATAATCCCTGATGAGACTAACAGTTCAGATTTAGAAAAGAGTTTTTCGCTTTGTTAGGAACGCAAAAAGAGAGATCTTTATTACTCGCAGTTTTTTTTTTACGATCGTGGATGATTTTAATAGAAAAGATAATCGCGATATTACATAAAACAACGTACAAAAATAGTTCACTAATTTATTACTTCCAATTAAAAAACTTTTAATTTTTTGTTGCAGTCTTAGAGAAGTGTATTTTACATTTATAACAGTTAATTAATGTACAAACCTCATTGACCTATCGATATCGAAGTGATTATCTCGGTTTCAAATTCTCCTGGCGATAATTGTGATGAGAATCAAAATGTGCTTAGTCGTCTTTAGTGAAAATCTAACTAGAATTATGTAATAAATTAAATCAGCTACCGAGTGATTGCCGCTTGCGCGTTTACATTGTTTTACATTACAACAAAACCATTTGAATATTTTTTGTAACAGTGGAAAATTTATTCGAAGGCCACGCTTTATCTTTAATTACGTGTTGCACAACATTATATTATAAACGGTTTTTTCTACTACGACGTATTCTACAGCTGTGTTCGTGCGAATTCTCGAATCAACAATTTTAGTGAACGAAGGCGCATATCCCAGTAACGTGCCGCTCTAAATTTATTTTCGAGAATCTTGCCGTATTAGTTTTTCACGGAAACCGAAAGATGGATCGTTACTGTGCCGACACGCGATATCGTGCGAGTGTGAAGTGCCAATATTCTATAAACCAGTCCGCCAATCAAGCTATCGGTTCCGTCAATTAAGCTCATCCGCGGAAAAGTATTGAGTATTCGAGGAAAAGTCGAGTTTCGTCAAACTATTCTTATCTAATGACTTGCTTCAAGTTCATAAATTATCGCACAAATCATTCATTTTTCACGTTACAAAACCGTATTTTAATGCAGCTGATATCACAGTTACATTATAATAACAATTGTTAATTTTCACATATATTTGGCGCATGACCACAATTTTCAAAGCATACAAATTGCGTCAAACGTTTTACAAATCTCTTTTCCAAGCTAATATTATTACATAAATTGTTTTAACGAATAAACTAATATCATTGCGAATACAAAAAAAACATTTACTTTTATTGTATAATTGCTGGCTGCTTCATTTTAGTTTCGTCAAGTTATTTCTTTGAATATGTGGGACGCGCTTACGCCACTTATAAATAGAATCGCTTGATTCGCAGTTACTTGAATAACATAAAAAATATTTGATACACATCCTCGCGTGACGAAACATAGAGCTTTATTTTCTGCGACCTAGTCTCCGGCATCGTGTTATACATGCGGTAGCATTTCTCTCGGTAGACTACACGGATGTTTCCTCCACGCTGGATCCTCTTTCTCCGTGCGAGGACCAACAAAAGCGAAACCTTGCTGTCGCATCCGGAAGAGCGGCTCGCGCTACGGCATAAAAATGTCCGCGAATGACGACGAAGGACACGCGAAGCGTCTGCATCCCAAGATCGCTTTCAGCCGTCGAGACATATCGCTTGTCTGGCGGGTGAAGTCTGGGATCTGGTTTACAGACGGCAACACGTCCGATAAGAATTTGGCCGCGTGTCCTCGGATACGCGCGTCACGTCTCCGATGAAAGGAGACTGTATTGTATTACAGTGGTACTGTGAAAGTTTGTCGAAATTGTACCGTAAAATTGAAGAACAAAACTCGGCTCCGCGTTGGCAAATTTTTAACCAAAATTCCTTTGTCGAACGAGAGAAAAATGAAAAATTGACTTTACAATATGAATTTATTTTATAGAATGCAAATAGAGAGATTCCATTGTGTCACATTTTGTTACAAAGTTGGGCCAAAAGTTGGCTAAAAATTCTATTAGATCGTGTATATTCATTCGTTAACGCTTAAAAGGACACAATAATTTAGAAATAATTTCGTGATTTCATTTTATACGCTTTTGTACGTAAAGTATCTTGCAAAAGATTCAATTACGAGCTCCAGTCATTGATATAAAAGTGTGTATTATGATTCAACTCTTTTTGCAAAATTAATTAAATTTGCAGTTATGTCGCATAAAGCAATCTCTGTGTGCTTCTCTGCTATAAGCGAAATATTATTGAGAAAGAACGGTTACATTTTTAATAGAAACCATTTAATATCGCGCTACTGCAGCATGCGGGGAAAGAGCCAGTAACCATCGATGTCAGTGTCTAGCAAATAGAGGATGTAAAATGACGTTCAATACAGGCTCCGGCGCACGGGAGACGAATCGACATTCTGACGTTTAATTAACTTTGTCGCGTTAATTGAGAGACAGCGTTCGCCGTTCGTTCGCCGGAGGTGAGTCCATTCGGCGATCGCGGGATGGTCCCAACACACATAGTCCAGTTTTCATATTTCCGCGCACAATCAAAGGGAGTGCGCTTCTTTCCACGAGGTTCCCCATCAATTGGAAACGTTAAAAATGTGTTACACATGGGAAAGTCCAGTTATAAATGTCGGTTGCCGGATATGAAAAATCGATTTACCGTTTAACGTCGCGTACGAGCATCCAAATCGTACTGCCATCCGACGCGAATTCCAAATATAACGTATCGTTAAGTCGAGGGACTTGATCTTATCAAAACGAAATAGAAATACGAGGAACTAAAAATATACAAAAGTTGTTTGAAACGTTTTTCCGTATCTTTCATATTTTTGGAGATATTTGCGTGGATCACTTAAAATGAGACACACTGTACATTATTTGCTTGAAAATTAATGTTTTATCGCGTAACAATTTTTATGAAACATTTTGCATTAGATACCCATAAGTAAGGAATATTCCGATAGATATATGTCTGCGACAAACTTTCGGTAGCAATGCGTAACGAGCGCGCAAAGTTATAATGACGAATATTTCAGCGTCTAATTAGAACCAAAGTTACAAATCCAAATTTGTACCTTTAGGCCTCTCATTACGCAACAATGCTCTGCCATTGAGAAGTTAAGTTGCAGAAAGTAAAACCTCGTCTTTCATTACGCGAGGCCCGGCTGATTTTACTCCGATATTATTTGAATAATTGCGAATCTCGTAAATTACTCTTCACGAGTGTGTCGTCAAGTAACTAAGCAGACGACGAAAAATTAATTTCAATAGGTTCCTCATACTTTTATTATTCGTCTCGTCGCTCCTCCCTCATGCTTATCTTGAACATTCGCAAATGTTTCGTTTACGTTGCAATTTTGTTTATTCCACGATCTCAAATTACGTCGCTCTTATAGCGTACGCTGCACTTCGATATTGTAACTTCTTAGTGATTAATAGTTTAGCCATGTCATTACGAACTATCTATCGGGCATAGTTGAGTACAGCGAGTAATTGCCCGAATAGACGAACCACGCCGATTGATTACGGAACCGACTCGCAACGTTCATCAACGTTAATTGATCAGCCTACCGCACACACCACCTCTCCAATTATGCGTACAGCTAATAAAACGTTACACTTCGCGGCGCTATCGAGAAATTGAGTTTGATACCATAACCCATCGCCATTGTTTCGGTTCATTATTCGCGGTCGGCGCTTATCAGGATTTAGCACGTCGAGTAATATAAATCAAATTGAATGACCGTACACGGCGGAGAAGTCTTGGTGCCGAAATTTGCCGAGTCGAATCGGCGATCAAGTGACTCGATTCAGAAGCAACGGGCTCTCGTAACAGAGTGAATTATCGAGCCTGACGAAGAAGAAGCGAAACGGATGATGGCAAAAAAAATTATTAATACGTTAGAACGTGTTCGGCATTGGTAACAAATTGGCGCCTCGAAGCGATTCGAAGTATGGTTTTTATATTAGAGTTTGCTGCATTGGAAAGACATCCGATTGTATGTTATTTTACAGTTTACGTCGTGTGACAGATCATTGACGGCGAAATTACTACGCTCTATGTCTCTGCTATGTATTTTTAGAAGACTTTTCTGACACGTACGAGAAATTACGTTACGTAAGATAGATATCCCGTCCTTCAAACGTGAATGATCGGTTGCCGGTGACATGAGAAAATTACACGTGGTACTTGGGAAAAAAAAACTCTTTATGCAGCAATCTTGCGCCGGTTATTGCACAAAGTTTACGAAAATCATGGTAGAGATCGATTAAGCAGGGCGCGTTGCAACAATGCGACAAAGCTCGGCGCAAAGCGATTAGATAGCAAAATGTCTCGCGACTGACCGCTGCAAATGTTTTATTCCCGTTAAATGATCGCCGACGTTGTTAATTGCAGTTCTATCAACAATTTCAATGAAGCGCAGCCGACTATAATAATAATAAGCAACCTTTTATACCGTGCCGTAATATTGATTTCACTGCCGCTGCGTCAAAAAATTCCGGCTATTATTTTTAATACAATGGAAAATATTAAAAGATGAATAAAAGCGGGAATGATAAATTCCGCGCATTATTTTTATTATTCTCATATCGGCAAATGTCCAGACAAAAAGTTTTATCAAATTTTGCCACCTTTTTTTATTAATCTTTGATAATTAATATATTTAAAAGGGGAGGTAATTTTGAATTTTTCGTGGAATTAGGTCATGCACAGGACTCACATTTCACATATATTCAGCAGAATCGATTTCTCCCTCTGAAAAGAATCATTCACGCCATTTTATTAAATCTAATCCGTAATGTGTGCGCGCACTACGTGTCTTTGTGTCAAATTTCCATTTTGTTCGACGGTGGTCGGCGCTTTGTCGTCGTTAATTGGCGCGTCTTTATTCGCGTCGTGCGTTGTTCATGTCGCTTGCGCGCGCGACGAACCACGAATCGTGCTGCTATATAACGAACGCTATATATGTTACTATCGGTAATACCGAACTCGCATTGTAACGTAACGTAGCGCGTAATTCAATTACTTAGAGCTCGCGGAGAGAGCCAGGGGTGCGCGCCATCGGCGAGCGCGTACGCGCCGCCGCGCCGCCGCGGCGGTTTTTTCGGCGGTAGAATTTTTTCGCGAGAGGACCTTCGAAAATTGTATTAGAATCGCGGGGAAATTATAAACCACCAACGTGCCATCGCCATCGCCACAGCATGCTCGCTGGTGAATGAAGAAAATTGCATCCATTAGCAAATTACTTTTACCTACTTTAACCGCCTCGTCTCCGGTGACGCGAGCGGCAGAAGGGCTGTAAAAGGGAGCGTCGTTAGTTATATTGGGTAGGACGGAAATAATATCGCGCTCGTGTAGCCGTACACGAAAATAAACCTGATTCGAACGGCCGGCAAACAACAGTCCTCTTCTTTTACTTATTTATCATTTCGCGATCATTACACCGCCGATTCTTCCGAGCGGCGGTTTCGCGATCGATTTATTGTCGCTTTGCGGTGACTCTAACGATGTTAACGATGCAAACGAGCGATCGCTTCCTAACAATTTGCGGGGTTAATTAGTTTTTCGAGCGGACGCTCGGCGGCAGTGCGTGGTCATAACGCGCTGAACTTTGTTACTCGCGAATTTATTAATCGCTGCCCCGTCGCTTTTCAACAACACAAATTTCGCTCTGATAGCAAAAACGAATTTACCAACGTGAAGACCCCCGAGACGATTATTATCAATTCGTATTTTTATTAAATTTATTAGCGCGTCATACGCATTGTTTATACGAATTTATATTACGTATTGCAGGCATGAGGGACACATGAAACAAATTACTTTAAATATCTTAAATTATATGGTCAAAATACGCACCGATTGCAATCCTTATCACACAAAAAGTCACGATAAATTTTTGGAAATATTTTAAACATACCATAAAAAAGGATAGTCCAATTGTCGAGGTAACGTCTCATAACGCGAATGAGATTTGATCGGATGTGCTCAAAAGTTGAAAGAATAAAAAAGTAGGACGCGAGAGAAAATGTTCATTGACGTTCACGCTCAATCGCAGAAGGTCTTTTCGACAAATAAACCTCGTGACTGCATTTTTCTGCCTTATAATGTGGAACGATTCGTTGTCAGGCGAATTATAAAATTATAGTGAGATTTGATTCACTTTTTCTAACTCTGGCGCCTGATATATCTTTTTAACCAGCTGGTAATCGAACGGCGCAAATATTATTCCGAGTTAGCTTCGTTCCAGCCATCTATTAGCCTGCTAATTCAACGACTTGTCGCGTATGTCTAATTTTGGATATTTACTTTCTGCTAAATTTATTTTACGCTGAAATTGTAATAAATGTGAAAACATTGTTCTTAGTTTTGCTCTTCTGGTATAAATAATTCGGTTCTGACACGAGATAACATAGTACATATCAGACAATCACATTTAACGCTAAATATATGGTCGAATGCGCCATTAATGTGGGTCGCGCTGAAGTAATTCCTTTTTCTGCCTGTTACAATATATTGTATAACATAATTTATATCACGCATATACTGTTAATACGTTTCTCTTCTAATTTATATATGCTGAAATAAATTTTTTTACTAGCAATACGCTACTTTTCGAGTTAAGTGGTTTATTAACTTATTTATTATCGATTATCGATATATGATAAATTACTTAACACGAATTGTTGCGAATTTATACAAAATTCAAAGAGAAGACATTTACAATTATTACGTTGGAAAAGTTTTAATCTGGAACAGTAGAAAAACTGTATAACGTCAAGAAAATGTTCGATTACAAAGGATTGAAAACTACAATAAGAATACAAAAACAATGCGAATCTTTTTATTGAAACCAAACACCAAAAAGTATTCATCAGCATGTAAACAATTTTCTTGGACTATGTTATTCCCTCTGCCTTTCAGTGTATCTAGTGCATGTCGTAATTCGCGAACGACTACTGGATGACTTCCAGAAAACAATTGAAATCGGTTTTTCCTCCAAAATGGAGCCCGGCACTATAATGGATTCGCGTATCGTCTTCTCGACGGTCACATCTGAGCGAATGCAACTGACTAAACAATGTCCCGATCGGCAGTCTCGTTAATAAGTTCTTGGCTCTGAGCGACAGCTGTCCACACTTTGGCACACACTTGTGACCTTCCTGTTAACCACACGCGGATCACGATTACACATGGTACTCCGCGCGCGACTTCGTATCAATTTCCGAATCACTCTTCTTCCTCATTCTTCGTTTGTCTTTACATTTTATACTTTTTTTTTGTTTAGCACGTATCTATGGATCAAGATAATTACGGGCATTAAGACTCAGACCTGATGGTCAAAGTCGAGCATTTATCTTATTTAAATTTTTAAAATGTAACTTACAACTCGTACAAGTTTCATTATTGCTGGCAGTGTCGTTGGAAAATAGAATATCGTTGAGTTTTTAGTATAAGGTAAAACGGGGATATTTGATTTGGTTAAAGAAGAATTGGGATAAAAATTTTTCAAGACATAAAGCCACGAAAAGCGTCTAAAGTGACTCAAAAAGTCTCTCTCTATCGTGAAAATTGAAAAGCCGCTTCCTGTCTTATAAATTTTTTATCTGATTTTTCTTGAACTGAATCTAATAGCCTTATCCTACTGTTCAAACGAGCAGGTAAAAACTTTTTTTTTCGTAACTGCGTAGAAGACTTCATTGGCGTGAGTGTATTGAATCTAGTCGATTTACGCAATAAATTGACTAGATATGTAAATCGCACGTAAAGCTAACATGTTGAGATATAAAATGTCACATTGCATTAAATGCTTGCATTAATCTGCAATTGGTATTATCATATTATCGTGAAGCATGTATGTATCTTACTTAAAGAAACACAGAAAGACATTGTAAATTATTGAAATTCTAAACGCAGTAACGTCAATTGGTTTTATTCAAATCGTACAATTGATTAATGTTCGGTAAAATAAAAACGTGGACGCAGTAAAAAGTCGTGCATCGATTTAACATACAAGGTGTAATAAAGTTTCGAAAATAATTTTGTGTCCGTCAAAGTGGCAACGAGGTACATCGTCACGTCCCACCGCCGCGCCGTGTAGCTTCAATTCCTGCACACAAAGGGTGAATCTTGTCAATCGTTTCTGTCATTGTACGCGTTAATTCCTGTAAAGACATGTTTGAGTTGTGTGTCGCGAGAAAAATGGAAAGCCCCAAAAAAGTTCCG
Source organism: Vollenhovia emeryi (assembly GCF_000949405.1). NCBI lineage: Eukaryota > Metazoa > Arthropoda > Insecta > Hymenoptera > Formicidae > Vollenhovia > Vollenhovia emeryi. The sequence continues at coordinate 649,705 of NW_011967226.1, read as the reverse complement.
CAAAGAGTTGGTTCCACCTAATGAAACTGTCAATCGGCAATTTCACCTTCAAGTTCCGGGTTCGATTTGAAGTCGCTTCGTCGTGAATTTTGCATCGTATTCAGCCATTGCCGTGGAAGTTTTTAACTTCAAAAATCGATCACAACGTTGAAGCACCCTCCGTATTCACCTGATTTGTCTCCTTGTGACTTTTTTATTTTCTCGACCAAAGCGGAGTCGCGAAAGGCACAAATTTTCAGTCAGTTTCCGAAATTCAGAGCCACGTAGCTAAACTAAAACAGATACCAAAAAGTGAATACCAGAAATGTTACGATCCGCGGACCCGATGCTGGAATGCGCGTGTACAGCCTCAAGGGGATTACGTTTAAAAGCGACGGTCTCGCGTCCGTTTAATTTTCACAATAAACTTTGGACACGAATTACTCTCGAAGCTTTATTGTCACACTTCGTGCATTAGAATGGGTTATCTTACAAGTGGACCTTGTCGATTTAACACAGCAACGCAATTTAATTTCTTGTTCTCCCTTTTTCAACGGACCGAGTGGAGGAAGTAAAAAGCGGAATCCTTCGGAATCAAGTCCGTCCGAAAAATACACAGCAGTTCTTGGAAATCGCGCGCATAATTACCTGCTCGGCTCCACCTCTTAATTGCGACGTTAGATTCGCGTGGAGTGCGCTTGCAAACGAGGGAGTTTTCGTTGCAGCGTCCGGCCCGACGCGGACGTTACGTCTCGATCTCTTTTCGAGCGGGTACACAGTAAAAAGTAAAATGTTAACAACAAAATTTTTTAATTTTTGGTCTTTTTAAAATATAAATCAAACGTAATTACAAACGTAAGCGCCATTTAGGACCTGGCACAGCTGGAGGTAGCCAATTAATGTACTTAGTAACTAAACATGTTAACATTTTTCACATGTCCCAAAAGGTCTACTCTAAATTTTAAGTTAAAATAACATTCATCGCGTATGTTACTTTGTGACAAATTATAAATGTTATTTAATTAACACTGTACTTCACATTTATGTTTATGTCCTTTTAACTTAGAACTTTTAACGTAATAAAAACAGACAGGATAAGTAAACGAATAGTTACAAATCGGAATAGTCGAAATAATTTTTAAGAAATTTCGATATTACATGTTTCGGTTGATTTTGTAAAATAGTTGCGTTAAAGGAGCTCAAAATAATATTCAATTTTTTCATGGCATACATAAAGTGTCAAGTTATTGTGTTAACGTAAATATAACACGTAAAAGTGTTACGAAAATAATAACATATCCGTTATTATTGTTAATTTTACATTGAAATGAGAGTCGAATCTTGGTAACGCAAGAAAATTTGAACATTTAAACACGCGATTTTTTACTGTGTAAATACTTATCGCCGGGGCAAAGGGGAAACGAAATTTGCGCGATTCCCGCTTAATTGAGTTGAGTAACGCGGGTGCATTAAACGCGAGCGTGCCTCCCCAACGCAATTATTTCGAGTATCAATCCCGCTGCCTTCGTCGATTCTCAGCTGCAGCGGTTACGGTTAATGCGCGTCGCTGCGTCTAACGCATGCTGCATACGTAACGCACATCGCGGTTATCGCAAAAAAAAAACTGCTTACCTCACCTCGTCGATAAAAATTAATCGGTTACTGTTTATGTAACGTATATATCGTACCTGCCGCGGTGTCGATAAGCGTCTGAAATTACGGCAGCGCGTAGTCAATAATGTGCTGCCGATTTTCGCAGGATTTTCGACGGTTGCTTCGGTTACTACGAAGTGATTAACGTAACGCATTGGGATTTATGTATGCTTATTACGTGGGATTATTATTGTGCTAATAATCAGTGCGCCGAGAGAAAGATGGAGATAGAGGGAGCGATAGAACAAAATGAGATTTGTATTCATGACCAGTCACGCGTGTGGACGTGAACTTTATTTATAGCGCGATGATGCAAACAGTGCAATCGAAAAAGTACTGTTGTGAGGTGGAATCGTTTCTGATTGACCTTTCAGGGCAAACGTTTTTCCGTTTTTTCTTATGGTAATACTTGAGGTTCGACCGGACGCGGAAATTCAGCAGCGAGGAACGAACAAGGCAAACGAACGGATCAGATGTCCGTATCCTTCCGCGAGCGATGAGTGACGGGTGTTTAGAGATTCACGTCAGTCGTCCTTCGAGCCTCTCCGTTCTTAACGGCACAAACGATCACAAATGGCCTCCTCGTTGTTTTGACCGTCATGCGAAGTCCGTTGTCATCGTCGCCGCAGCTTACCCCCACGCAACGTGTTGCCTCGTGCAGCAATTGAGATTAATTATCGTCGTTGGACGGGCTTTCTTTTCGGCGCCGTTGTGACATAATTGTCCCTGGAACGCGTCGATTCGACTCCCGGGGAGCTTCGCGCATACTTCGGTTAATAAAGAATCGTTAAGATCGAGATCACTCGACTCGCGCCTCAGTCGCGTATTAACACGGGGAAAAACTTGAAAATTCTCTAAGGATTTTGCAGGTTTTCAAGCTTAGAAACGAGCAAATTGCCGTTGGCAAAATACATCTTCTTATAAAACATTCATTACGCGAGAGATTTTTCTGTTTTCAAATAAAAGAACTTATAATACGTTTGCCTTTGAGTATTTTGTATTTCACAATAATTGATTCAGTACTCGGTAACGATTTTTTGCACAATGTTTTGCAATTTGATGAAAAAGTGAATCTGCTTATATAAGAATAGTTACTTGGAGTTTATTTTTGGAATGATGATTTAATTTTAATTCAGATTATCATAAGTGCATTATCGTAAGTATTTTATCGTAAGTAGTAGTTTAATGTAATTTTAATTTATCGTATTGACAGCTTAAATTTACATATACCGCTCGATAATAATGACTGAACTTTGACATTGTGGATGTCATCAGTCAAGGTTTTGTTAAAAATATTCCGCCGTTTAGTATTACATTTGCAGCGAGTTTTGCTGTGCTAGTTTTTTCTTCAAAATGACTGAAATGAATCGGTTCCGTCGAAAGCAGAATCTATCGTCGCGTTAAAAAATTTATTTAATTTATTTAATCATATTATTAATAGCTTTTCAAAATGCACAGCCGACTCGTTACGCGTTATCTGATGTGGGACACGCGCGATTTTGTGCTTGCGGAAAATTCGACTGTTTCTGAAAATTCGTCTTTGAAAATAATATTCCGCTCCGTTGATAATCGTCGCAAGTTTAGCCATTAACATTTCAAAAGAAGCGAAGAACGTGACTCCGTGCCGTATCGAATATCATTGTTATTTTCAATGTAGTCGACAAGACGCGCATTGAAAATATACAAACATTTTATTCGCTTAAACGAAAAAATCCCACTCGATGTATATACTCGAGACGCAGTCGAGAACCCACTTGTGGATGAATTGTACGTTGATTCTCGAAAACGTCATGGCCGGCTTTGATTGAAATAGCGGTCTCAATGCGTAATTGGTTCTAAAACGTTTGCACATTTTCAAGAAATTGTTAATAAAAAATACTAAAGTGTTACACCGCTAAATGTTGTAAACTGCTAATGGTAAATATTAATATGCAATTAATTGTAAAGCCGTAGAGAAAATTTACACGTTAAGAACAAATGCAATATTTAAATAGATATGCTTTCTTTTACGAAACTTTTAATATTATTATATATGGAACGGGAAGAGTGCCAGTGTGAGCCACAAATGAACGGAAGACGGTTCTCACAATTTAGAAATAAATTATCTCTTTAATATATAAACGTTTCGACCCTGTTTCGGGTCTTCTTCAGTATAACTACAATAAAAGATAGAAAATACAGGATATGAATACAGTGTTATAGATTGGTAGCTTTGTTAGATTTGGTGGATGATGATGTTACCTCGTTAAAACTGACTGGTTAAAGAATCATTCCTCTATCATGGTCTTATTTTCTTCTCTAAATGGTCTTCTCTAAATGAAGAAGACCCGAAACAGGGTCGAAACGTTTATATATTAAAGAGATAATTTATTTCTAAATTGTGAGAACCGTCTTCCGTTCATTTGTGGCTCACATTGGCACTGTTCCCGTTCTATATAATTTCTTTTCGAGAGCCTTCACAACATTGGAATATTTTAATATTATATTTTATTATAATCTTGTATTATAATAATATGTGTATAAGTATATGATGTATCTGTTTAAAACATTATATTTAATTAATTATATAATGTTCAAGATCTAAATGATAAGTCAAGATTGTACATTTTCGTTCTTACTCGGAGAATGCATAAATCATTCAACCTTGTTTGCATATTTTGGCGGGAGGCAGCTATATTTGGAATTTTTCAAGCACTTTTGTATTCACTTTCGCGAATTGCGAGCGACATGCGAAACAGCCGCTCGGAAGATTTCACGATGTGCGGATTTTCGCGTTTTCGCCGATTATTTTTAAAAAGTTCGAGGCTCTCAACGCCCTACAATTACGAGCCCGCCCTCCACTGCCATATTCCAATCGGAAGTAACTTTTTACTTGTACACAAGGTATTGTAATTTTTTTTAGTTCCAGATATTATCCGAATGTTCATAATAAGATAACCAATGAAAAACAAGAAATGTAGGTATATCGAAAGTACGACTTCTATAATGAATTGTTAAAGCAAAAGTTGAAAACAAAACCTCTCGAGCAAGAGAAGATTCGTTGCATAGAAAATATGGTTTTGCCTTGATTCTCTTAAACAAAAGCTTTTTTACTCTCTCCTCATTACTAATGTTCTATGCTTTAATTTCCAATGGTAAAAGCAGAGAAACTTACAAGTAAGCAGCGGAAAATTATCTTCCAATTAATATGAAGTGCACTCGACGAAGAAATTGATCACAACGTGATTGCATAATTAAGTCCGTTTTTCTTTCGATGTCGAATTGCATAACTGATGCTCCGACGTCTCGTCCTACCTGAGATTCTTTGAACCGCGCCACGTAATCGATATGTCGATTCACCGTATCTATATCTGCTTCACGCTCGAACAGTCGATATCGTACGAGCGCTTCGCGGAATTTTCGCATATTGAAAAACATTTACGCGATATTGGCCCTTATGTTCTATTTAACAATCCGACATTCGTGGACCGAGCACGCGCGCACTTGGGGATTAAATGAGGATTCCGCGATGCGATCGCATCAACGAGTTATTGCTTGTTTAATAAACACTGGCTAGTAGATAAAGCTTTATTAGTTGACCCATTTCCGCAATTCTCGCTATCTTCTAAGTTTCATTACGTGCTACAGCTATGCTACGGCACAATATAAGGGATGACGGTAAACACCCAGCAGGCGCATTAACGTTAAGGTAGTCGTCTAAGGACTCAGACTGAGAGAAGTTAAATTGCCGCCGGCAAATGTCTTGTTCGTGAATATCGGTTGGCTCTAAAAAGGCAGTTAATCCGTAATAGGATTGTATTCTCGGTAGAATATTGTTTCTTTCTTATCGAATATCGGATCTTTGCAAAGTCTGGTTAGGATTATCGTGAAATCTTGTAAAAACTGATGCACCAAGTGCTTTGAAATGATTCTAATTTTCGGTAAAAAAAAAATATCTGTAATAAGCGCCAATTCTCACAGAAATGTGAGCTGATCAATTTCCAATTGATCCAATAAAAGTATTCATTCCGGAATATATTATTAGCAATGTTTATGTATTAGGTGTACAACATTGCTTCTGCCGTTTTTCGATAGTTGGCTGCGGTAAGTGCTGGTCGAAATATTTAGGTAGATCAAAAATGTCCCACAGTAAGCTTGGACATCTGTCACCATAACGACAGCACCACATTAGTGAATTTGTGTTTGCATTATAAAATTCTCGATCGAAGATGTCAGTTTTCGAGCCAAATTCTCGTCATTTGCGGGAAGTTTTGATTTTCTGCTTCCATTCGAATAAAACTGCGGCTGAGGCTCATCGAATGCTCTCAAATACTTACGGTGAGGCTCGCAAGACCGGTCAAGACATACTTGGAAATGGGAGATCTTACCCCACCCCACCCACTACTCTCCAGACGTTGCTCCTTCCGACTACCATTTGTTTCTATCGATGGCACACGGCCTGGCTAATCAGCATTTCCGCTCTTATGAAGAAGTCAAAAAATGGATCGATTCGTGGAACGCCTCAAAAGACGCATCGTTTTTTCGAGATGGTATCCGAAAATTGCCAGAAAGATGGGAAAAAGTAGTGACTATGCGACGGACAGTTGATTCGTAAATATGTAATCACTTTTTAACAATAAAGCCTGAAATTTTGGGAAAAAAGCGGCGGAAGCAAAGTTGTACACCTATAATACTTTTATATTTAATTATTGAGAAATGCCGTTCGCACGTGCGATAATTGTAGCGGAGAATTAATTAGATTTTGCATTTTGCATCCCGTGATATTCATTTCCAAGATTGAAAACGATACAATATCGCGTAAGATAATTATTTCTCACATGAGAATTTTTAATAATTAAGGCGATGATAAAATGTTTATTAACTCAATGCGGACGTTGCAGCAGGATTGCATTAATTAACGTTGAACGTTAAATATCTCGATAACCTTCCTCGAGGAGAAGCCCTCGCTGAAACGGCTATTTTGAAAATGACTCGGGAGCAAGTCTCTCGTTACTTCGGAAACTGGAAGCTTCGCCACGGGGCTTTTTAAAAGGCTTGAATAGTCAATGTTAAATGACTCGCCGACTTTCCCGACTATGCTAAATTACGTTAAGTATAAGATCTCATTAGAAATATATGTCTCTCTCGGGAGACACTTTGTACAGCGCCAGAACGCCTACCTCCGTGAAACGAGACTCCTTTCGAGGAATCGTGAGCGGCAAACAGACGGAGGAGGGCTGGCATAATGGAGTTGTGGGTTTTACGACCTCTCTGGCTTCGCCTTTCTCAGAGCCGTCGCTCCTCTCGACCTTTCCTAGCTGCCCTCTTCCCAGCCTTCCACCCTTACGCGCCTCGCCAAGGAGTGGTCATGGTCGAACTTGGTTCAGAACTCGGCGGGGGGGATGCGAAGTTCGATCCGAGAGGGCAGCTGGGGTGTGTCCGGCGCGATACTTCTGATGGAACGAAACGAAATACGTATAACGCACGCACGATCGCGTAGTACCGGGATTTAAAATGGACCTTCGTCGATACACGATAATTGTCTCGTACTGTTTTAATGCCGCTTTACTTAATTAATTACGCTAATGTTATCGCGGAATTAGGTTCGACCTCTCAGAATAGAAAGAGCTAAAGTTATATAATCGAAATTGCTGTTTAACTTGTAGATGCAGCGTCATTTTTGCACGCGTACGTAATTTCGCGTAAATATATATTATTTCTTTCATACGCGGCGACGGAAATTTGACACACGGAGAAAGGCGCGGCACTATCGATCTGGCGCGCGATATTACGATAGTTTTGCATTTAGCGATTAAACGCGCTCAAATAACCGCGGTAAAATTGCGGTGGAAAAATTAATGCGTCGTTTATGCACAGTCATCGCTCGTATTCTCGGATCCTGAATGATCATTCCTGAACGACCTTACAAAATTGTGCGCGACGAAGACGTTGGGTATTTCAACGAAAAAGAATTACGTAACCCGCGTGAAATACTTGTTCCCGGTAGCTCGACAATGAACGATCATGCACGCGGAACGAATGGAGCGAGAGAGACGGGGAACTAAATCACGATGAAGCGGTAGGGAAAACAAAAAAGACGCTAGTTATGCAACGTTACACAAGTTATGCACGAGCTCCCGTCGCGTCGATCGAAATGCGATAAACGCGCGAGAGACGAACGTTGCCAAGCGAGGTAACTATTCTCGTGCAAAAATCAGCCACGCTAAATGGACCGGAAAGGGGGGGGGGGGAGAAATTCGATGGGCCAGGGAATTGGACTCTCGCGATTTGTCGTTGTTGCTTTTACGCGTTGTCCTGCGTCTCGTCGTCAGATTTACAACCTGGCGCAACGAGAAGAGCCCGCGTCCGCTTCGAAACCCAGCGCGACTGCACGCACCGACTGACAACCACTTCCCTCAACATATACCGGCGCAAGGATGGTCATGGTCGATGCCTGGCAGTGGCTCGGGACACAAAGGGCGCGCGAAAATCCAGTCGAGTCGGAGGATGAGGCTGCGGGAGAAACGGCGAGGGTCGGAGAAGCGGCAAGGGCTAGAGAGAGAGAGAGAGATAGGTAGAAAGGGGGACCCTTCTCTTGAATAATCCGCGAGCCGAAATATCGAGCGCCTGCAACTCTCGTGGTTCTCCCCTCCCTGCCGAGGCTTTCGTCCGGATCGATAAAACGCTTTACACCCCGTAAATTATCTACTACGTTACACCAGTCGCTGCTTCCGCCGTTATGTCACACATCTCGCGGATTAACGTCTCTCTAAATGCGCGACCCGATAGCCGCACGATAGAGCACGTTACACGGCAAAATGCGAGTGCGTCGGCCAGATGTAAGTGTGCCAAAACGGCGGATCCTAAATAGATTGTATCGTTTCAGTGAGAGATTCTTGCTGGCCCCGGGTACTCGTCGCCGGGATGCCTCAATGCCGATCGATACGCAACTTATCCCGACCTACGACTGCCCGGAATATTAACAGACTGCTTTCATCAGTCCAGCTATTGTGATGTAATACGATCACGCACGCATGACGACGAATAATGCGTTGCCTGCCGGACAGAGATATCTTCCATCCGTTACAAAGTTACCAAATTTCATTTATGATTAGCGGGTAGTAGGGAGAGCATCAAGACGCGCTAAGAAATCAATTAATGTAACGTAAGATTTGTCTTTTCTAGTTTCGTTTGAAAGAATCGCGTTCAATTGGCAACTGAACCAGCCGGCTATTTAAAATAAGAATTGATGAAAATCGCGTACTTTGCGGTGAACGCGGTTTGCTGTAAAGCATAAAGCGCGAATCTACGCGCACTTTGACTCGACGCCCGTCATCGCCATTTTTATTCATGTGGGACTACGCGGTTTATCCCGTGTTATTTATTCACGGGCGTATAACGCGCGGCACGTAGATTGAAGTTATAGTACAGCCGGACGTAAATCGTGGAAGGGTATCCTCCGATCTGCTTTCGCAAGACAATGCTACAGTGCGCAGTTTCCTCGGCTAAAAATGGCGGCTCCATTCCAAACGCGCCAATGTAGCTCTCTCAATGTCGTGGAGTTTAGCGAACCCCACCCAAACCCGGACCCGGACCCGAACCTAACGGAACGACGAACGTTTCGGTGATGAGCGAAAACGAAAGGACGGCGTGACCGAGAGGAGGGGGAGGAGGAGAAATAGATCGAAAGCACGGCGAGGGCGGTGGAGCGGAGAGGGAAAGGGACACCGACGAAATAAAACGTCAGGCAACGGAGTTAGAGGAGAGGAACTGGCGGGAACGGAAGGGTGGAGGGAAGCTTAGAAAGAGAGAGAACCTCGCATAGTCCTACGACCTGAACACCGAGAGGACCGAGAGTACCGGGACAAAGCGGGGGGCGGAGGAGAGAGCTGATTTACGATACTATCGTGAATAAGGGGGAGAAAAGGGGCCCCCGAAGAGTGAGTGGCTGGAGCAGAGAAAGAGAGAGAGAGAGAGAGAGAGAGAGGCGGGTGGCAGAGGGACCGAGAGGAGATACCGCGGGTAGAGGAGATTCGGTTTCGCGTTGATGCGAGGAAGAGGGGCAACGGAACGAGGTGGAGTGACGAGAGGGGACTTGGGGGGGCAGCGATGTGGCCTCAGGCTGTGCGGGAAGCGAAGAGAGGAGAGAATTCGAGGCTGTTGACCGGGGCTTCGAATTCGAAAGGCTTACTTACGCGGGCTCGCAGTGAGGCAGGACGCGGTCCCGCCTGTGTGTGCCACGTTGGCGACGTGCACGAGAGAAAGAGATACGAAACTGCTCGGGAGAGGAGCAGGGAGACGAGAGGAGAACGACCACTACACACGCAACCGCTGACACCGCCCGAATTTCGCAACAGCGGTGCCCAAACACGACCGTGCCCCACGAGTCCTTCAACTTGTCTCGTGTCGAAAGAGATTGTTCAAACAGAGACGAATCTCTCTCTAAACGTTTGTTCCAGATTGTTTCTAGATTGTGTTTTGTAGACCGAAACTTATCAGGTTTAGATTTGTGTACAGATGATATAAATAATACTTTCTCAAATCCTATGATGTGGATATTAAATATTTAATATATGATTCGTCGTGAACAAATATAAAACTTGGCCGCGATAGATTAATTAAAGTATGGGAGGCTGTGGAATTGAAGTATTGTGTTACTAAAAAGTAATAAAAATTACGGCATATCGATCGAGTACGTTATTATCGCATGAATGATTTATGCATCCGTATATACGTCAATGTTAACTTTTTGTGAAACTTTTTTTTATTAAAAATTGCATTAATGCATAAACCATCTCTGGTGCCTACGCATATATGAGTTTAATGTGATACAGGAATAACGTATGACGTCATTTTATAGTTCGATAACACAACGCTAATGAGATGTGCATCGTTTTGTGAACTGTATATCAACAGCGTCGCCCTACGAAAAACACGCGTGGTGATAAAATTCTAAGTAGTGGGCTACAGTTATCTCATTTCCCTCGCGCGATAACAGTCTCGGCAATATAAGTGAATTATGTAATGAATACAATGATATTAATGAACCAAAATTACATTGTCACATTTACACACAATACTAAAACAAAGTTACGATGTGAAACTTCGACTCTATTTTAATTGCAGATTAATTCGTGCAGATTTCAAGAAGAAAAGATTTTATAGGTCTTATTTAAGGGAGACAGAAGAGAACGGGATCTCTTCAACATAAACAGATACTTGGATTATATGTATATCTGATTATTTAGTATTAAGTAAAAAATTGAATATCACGTTAAATATACGATGCGGAATTCGATTAGGGATTTTAAGAGCAACAGCTTGTTTTTTTAAATAAAAGGTACAAAATTATTTCTAAAAATATACTCGGTGCCGCGGAGAATGATGGATACACAGTTCAAAAATGGTGAAATTGAGCGCGCCTGTTGTCCCGCACAATTTCGCTCCGTCGAGCGACCTTGAATGTGTATATCAGTCGACCGACCGTTGTGGGAGGGTAGCAAACCCGTATCGATCCCTGCAGGAGCGCGGACTCCTCTCCGGTCCTGTCCCTATTCCCAAAGCCATGCCTACCGAAACCCCTTCCCCATGACGGATCGAAAGTCTCGTGTCCTTGACGATGGAGAAGAGGGCGCGGCATACCCGAACGGGGGTCATGGGGCGGATGTCCCTCCCAGGGTACAAGCCTCTCGGATGAGGGAAGAGATTTCGGCGAGCGCGAAAGGTTGGATCGGAAATCACCAGCGCGACGCAGAACCGTATTGCGAGCGTGTAACCAATTGTTTGGCATCTCGTAATAGATGTCACGTAACTTCAGAGTCAATTGCGACGTCGGAGGCGAGCTTTCGAATATCAACTAGATTGGCTACGCCCGGCTATAATGCATCCGTCAAAACGCCCAGTTGTACGAAGCCCTAGTAGTCAAAATCGTTATACTGACGGTCCAATTAGAAGCGCGAAGCTCGCATCGTTGCATGAAGGCGGCTTATTGAGAGACGAGCGAAATACTTTGATGTAGAACGAGGGGACCACGGTTTTCTTGCTTCTCGTTTTATTCCACGAAGAGAGAACAATTCGAACAACCCCACAGTTTTTTTTTTTTTTTTTAACAAGACCCTCGCTGATCTACAAAATTAACTCTGAACAATGGATGGGCAGAGCAGTTTGCAGGAAATTTAAAAGCCTTGAAAGTCTCTAATCGAAATTTAATTATGCAACTGTGCGCCATATTTTATAATTTTTATTATATGACAAGTTTTACTTTTTTGTACGCAAAATATCGTGGGTTTTTAATTTCAAATTTTTAATTAGTTTTATTTATTTACACGGCAGATATGCATGTATTTCGTGGAACGTTGTGTATTGTTAATTAATTTAGACAAAAGTTGGAATTACACGAAAATATAGTTTTAAAACGCGCTATGAGAGAAATCCCGGTTCAATAGTCGTAATTATCAAAAGGCTCGCCTTCACCAACGTCGCTTAACTTAAAGGACGAGGGATGAGTTAAGCCAGGTTCAAAGTCAAGCGACATTGACGAAAAGGAGCCTAAGTTGCAAAAGGAAATGTCTCCCGGGTCGTTCGCTTTTTACACGGTCAGTGCACTTGTCGAAATATTATGTGCGTCTTTCGTAACGATTGATCGAGTCGTCGGTGAACGTGCGATGCGCTCTGGCCGGCCTGTAAATAAGCCTGCAATAAACTCATGACCGTGAACCCACGGTCGTTAGACTTCAGAAGTCACATACTTCGTTTCCGGAATCAATAAGGAAACGGTCCACCCACGATCGTGATCGTGCACTTGAATGCAAGCTTTGTGCCATATCGCGTCTCCGGACGTCTGGCTTATGATTCACGAGTACCGGGCGTTCTTTGACAGGATTAATGAAACACGCACTAATTACCACGGTAATTGCATTTACTTTTGTGATCAGTCATTTCCGCGGTGCCACCGGCGTTATTTCCAAGACATGAAAGTATTTCCATGTTTATTAATGTGGAGAACGTACGTTTAGAAGCATTGCAATGAAACGTCTGACTAGTGAAATTCGCGATAATTGAAATAATTCGCTTTCGCGTTTCATTATTGAAATGTCCGGATATATAAATGAATGTCTAGTTATTAGTTACTGTTTTAGGTGCGCAATAATTTAGAATGCACATGTATTGAACGCGTGTTGCGCGTGTGGGTATATAATGTTTATGCATTAATCCCCAAAATGTAATTAACATGAGACTCGGCAATTTGCTATGATTTTAATCTTTCAACTCTATGCATCACCACCTACATAATTCCCTATGTACATTTAGATAAGCCTGGGGAATCTACGGGGTATACAATTTTTTTTAAATATATTGGATATTAAAAAAACAAAAAGCTCCAATTTTATTCAGCATGTAATCTAGTACATCTAATTGTACTCTCAATCATGATATCTTATTATCCGCATAATTCTATAATTTCTCTATATTCGAGATGAAGATTTGAAATTTCTAAAAACATCAAACACATTTTTTCGATTTTTAAGATTTAAGAAATCCGACGATTCCTCGGAACCACGTTGCAATATTATTTTTAATTTTACTTGATAAGTAAACTGAAATTCTACGTAACGAATTTAACGAAGTTCTCTTTTGCACCAACTGCAGTGCAAACTTACAACGAGAATTTCATCCGTGTGAGAATGTCCGTCGACGTGTTGCTCTTGTCACGTCTGCCACGACCTATCCAACTTATAATACCAGGACACTTCTCGCACGCTCTCACGTCTACTTACTTACCTACGCGAGTGTGCGTGCTTATGTATATAGGGCGCAAAGGAAAAAGCGAGACGTACGGGAACGGGGTCTGTCAGAAATTTTTGTCATTCCGTCTACCAGTTTAAACTCATTTTACAGGTGAGATATATTCGTAGCACGTAGCACGTAGATACGTCGGTGAAATGATAAGGAGCTGCGGAAATCGGCAAGGGGAGAGTTATGAATTGTTCAACAAGCTAAATCAAATTTAATTGTATATTGCAATTATTTGAAATAATTGAAATATTATATAACTCGCGTTAATTGCCGAGTTACACTTAAAATCGACCGATCTGCATTACGAGAAATTAAATCAGTCAGACTTTTTGTATACTGATAAACTTATCAGAATCAAACGATAACGAATCAATTAATAAAAACGAAAATAAACGACGGCTGAGTATTGTGCGTGGTTATGGACAGTAATATGTGTGTGATAACATTTGCTATAAATTTTTTAAATATTTTCCTAGATTTTGAAATAACAATATTGATGTTAAATTACTTAAGATGACAATACAAAAACTTCTGGCTGTTGATTATTAATTTATCTATTATTCCCTTTGAATTAAATAAAATTTCGAGCCATGAAAGATGGTTCGCAAAAACTGAAGCATGAATATACGAAATGTCGACGAACAGAATATAATACGTGGAAAGTTTCTGTTATATTTGATTTTGCCAACAATATGGCAACTTTTTGGTCACATAGTCCTTTCTCTTTTTCTCCCTTTGTCTTTCTGTTCTTTGAAAATAAAATTCCTTCAGTTATCGGATTTCACCCGTTTGTCGAAAAAGCTGACGAATTAAAGAAGGGAGTAGCAAAATGCACTTAATACCGCGAAACTCGTGTTACAAAAATCCGTTATTGTTCCAAAAGTCGCTTTTTTTCGTCAATTTATATCGCATGAGATCGCATACCGCCAACTACATACACACTATTGTTCATCTCAAATTAAATCAGTTCTTCTAATTTAATATGCAAAATCGATATATTACCATTGCTTTTATAAAACTAGCTCAAGGTTTACAAGTTTTTCCATTACTTGAAACAGATAACCCTCTCGATAGTTTTTATACTTAAATTGTTTATCTCTTAATGTTCGCGGACAAAACTGCGAATAATAAGAGAAATGAATTTTTATTCCTTTTAAACATATTATAGGTGATACTGATGCGATCTCGAGATGGATAACAAAGAAATTGCCTCTGGAGGCAATGTCTCGGAATTACATTATGTATTACGACTGTAGAAATGATTTTTTTTCTAGGATTATATATCAGTTGGCATCATAAAATAATAAACTTTATTAAGGTGTTTTCGGAAAATTAATTGCTTCTGCAGGCAATAAAAATACAGATCTATGCTTCTAATGAGTGCTTTTAATGATCGTTTCGCCGTTCTTTTTGAGTCCTTCCGGCTTTGTCCATACCGTCTGGACGCCATACACGCGCAAGGAAAAAACGCAGATGATGTAACGAAAGAGGAACGGTTACATTTGGGAGAGCACGTTTATGAGAACCATCTGACCTGACATAATTCATCGCGGATATAGCGACTCCAAAATTAAGTACAACTTGAAATTAATGACTTCTGCCTTAATTGCCTCGTCAGCTGCGCCGCGGAATAATATCAACGCTTGATGACGCACACGAGTGTACTCTGCATGGCATATTTAATATTCATAGTAAAATAGTATTCTACACAACAATGCCCGCATTATTACATGCTGCGGCTCGCTAATCGATTAACAATGACACTTTAATTACCGATCATATCAGTTTCACGTTGCAGTAGTATGCCAGACGGATTACTATATCCATCGATGACATAATTAATAATACTTTACAACGGATGCTGGTATCAATGGTGCTCTTTTTTCTTTTGCCTTCCCCTGTTTAATTTTTTTTGCACGTAGGCAAACGTTGTGAAGTACATTTGTTTCGGCTCCACTAAATAATTCCTGATTTTGTAATAACAGGGCCGGGTATTGAATTCAACAGGAAATATTTACGTTTGTTGTCAAGCGCGTCAGATGTAATTAATTGCTCCGTTAATCGCAATGTACAAAATGAGTATCGAAGCAGGATCGCGTGCTTCTGACAAGTCTCGTCCATAATCCTCTTCGACGCTTACGATTGTCGGAGGTCGCGATGCGACAATCTAGTTATGTAAAAATGATCTTGTCACGTGCACCTGCGTTTCAAACGAAAATCACACGCACGAACGAGACCAGTCGGCGAAGCGAGAAGGAGAGTGGAATATATATGTATGGCGAGAGCGGCGTGCGAGGCATTAATAGACACGCGTGGTCGTTTATTGATGCAAACGATCTGCCTTCGTTTTCGAGATTCCTCCGACGCTTCTTCGGTGATAAAGACTTGTTTATTGACGAATATTATCTCTGCCGCCGGCAAATTGGCCTTGGCGGAAGATCCGCAACATTGTAACAGGCGTTACGTCACCGGCCGAAAGGGTTTCGACGGCCTTGCGCCGTCCGAATAAATTTTTGACCCGCCTGTTTCTGAACCCGCGCGACGTAGAAAAGAAAGCGCGTCGCGCTCCGGTGCCGGCGCCGCGCGTTTTAATTAGGTCCCTAATCGACGGGAGCGACTTTCGCGACCTCGACCCGCCACTCTACTGACGAGGGTGAATCGAAACAATCGATCCGCCGTTTAAGCATCCGCCCGTCCTCGAGTCCGCTATACCTCGCAGCCTCGGCGAGGAATTATATTCCTGCGTAAAATTGCGCGAACGCTGTTATTGTCTCCGCGCGCCGTCGACTTCTATGCGCTTGACAGCGACGTCGTTGAATTTTTATGCCATTGTTTCGCGGCGGGCTTAAATATTTATTGCCTGTCGCGGCTTGTAACGTCGCGGCTGCGAGATATACGTCCCGCGAGTTTGCGTTATTATATTATTTTGACGCCGGGATATATGGTATGTTCGACGGCTGACATTTACATCGGCGGCACATACGCGGGAAATCCGCTATCAGATTCGCCGTATCTTCAGCGTTTTTCACGCTATCGTCAGCCGGTTGCAGCAATTTTCGGCAGACTTGTGAAACAATGATAACTGCGCGCTTATCAAAGTCCATCTGTCGATCGAGCTTCTATTTTAATTGCCTGCGTAGTCCCTCGTGTATAATATCAGTGTCAATCGCAAGTTTTTACGAAGAAAAAGAAGGAGCCTGTGACGTCCATCTAATCGCCGTTATCGCCGCACGGAGACGAGAATAGAATTTGCGCAACTTGATAATGTGTGCGGTGCACACGTACTCGAAAATTCGATGCCTGCTCGCTTAGGACAAGGTTCTGCTTACCAATTGGATTAATTATCTCCGTCTCTTATCCTGTCCTTATCCTGTTTCTGCCTCTTGAGGCCGCTATCCCTCGGCCGCCTCAATCGCGACTCTATCAAAGAGTTAAAGCGAAATCTTGACCGGCGTTATCGGCGCGATAACGTGACTCAAGGTCACCGTTGGAGTAATTATCCAAAGTAATCGCGGCTTTGTGTAAAACCGCGGATAACATTTGGTCTTGGAAATCGCGCACCGTTAATGTACACTGTTTACGCTGAAGAGGAATCTTTCGCCGATTCTTACGTGAATCAATAAATCGTCGTTCGCTAGTCGCGCTGTCCTTTTAATAAAACTACGCGTTGTTTTTTTTTAACGATTCAGTTTTGGCAAATGCATGTGGTAATCCATCCGAATTTTACGAAAGTCACATTATTAATTTATTAAAAGTTGACGGACGCTTCTATTGTCCGACACGCTGTGAAAATCACTGACGCCACGCAATATTTTGCCCGAGGTCCTTCGACTTTTGTCCAGAGTGCTTTGGATACGCAGATAATATTAACGATATTCATGCGGATCGATTAAAATGGGACACACTGTGTACTGAATGGCATTTCACGTTAGTGTAATCTGCGTCATCGATGCTATACTTCAATCAACTGTATAACGCGCGCATCCTCTTCACTTAACAGCGATAATCAACAAAATAGATGTTCAATTTCTATAACACTTCCTAGATTTTCAGGGATTACCGTTTACAAAACATCCTTTAGTCATAAACGTTAATGCACGGATGCGTTAATGCGTTACCGCACCCGTGCATTAACGTTTACGATCAAGCTCTGTGCCACTGAAATTTGCAAATATCGTCGGAGATGGTACATTATTAATTTAACTCTCTTATCGAGCTCCACTCGCGAGTACGAGCGATAATCGATTTATCTCTCATTTCTTCGCGGATTAACGATCGCGCGACAGATCGCGGGTCGTTTTATTTACGCGGCGCGCAGGTCCTAAGTGGCGTTTTTCGTCGCCTCGCCCTCGCCCTTCCGTCCATTTCTCGGGCTGTCTCCGCGGTATCGTTTGTCAACGTTAACAGCACGCTCCGTTTTCCGACACGAGATACCCGGAGTTCGTCGAATAGGCACTCAGCCAGATACGCAGCGGCGGATACGCCAAAGCGCCGATTGTTTATTGCCGGTGACGTGTCCCCGGGGGTGGAAGGGTCGCGCGAGATATATATTTCGGACGGCGAATTAATTCAGTGCGCGTTAAACCAATTAGATCTGACTTTTCGCGGGCGATCGAGAGATTTACCGACGAGGAGAGACACATGGGCCGCGATTCTGGGGAGGAGAGCACGCACGCGGTTCGTAAATCGAATGAAATCACACCGCTAGCCTTGATCTATAACTGTCTTGTGGCCGAGAATGTGCTCCGCATAGCGTCCCAACAATGTGCTTGATCCTTTTTAGACGCCACATTGTAACATTATATGTATATTCGTAGCGGCGTATATAACTATCGTATATTTGTCGATTGTCCGCCCAAGATTGCCGTCCACGCCGCCGGTCTTTCTCTCTCTCGGTGACAAAAATATATGTCCGTGTGACGCGCGCGGTGCCAAAGAAGCGATCAGTCAACGCTGATGATTTAAAGCGAAGGCTTAAGTGTCCGACCGCGGCACCGCTGGAAGTTGCCGCGTCGCTTTCGTATATTTATTTTACAGTCTTTTTCACAGTTTGGTCGTAACGGAGAGTTTTATTGGGGGGGTTAAAACCGTCATTGCTTCGACCCTGTTATATAAGCTGTTTCGTCGCGCGGGCAAAAAGATTAGAGTCGTAGATGCACGTGCCGTCAAGATGCCGCGAACGCACGCTTTTCTCACCGCGGCCATTTCATACGTGTACACGGACGAGCAACAGGTCGTCATTTCCAAACACTTGTGTTTGATGCAACGTATAAATCAGCAACATATTGTTCCGAATAGGTTCGCGCGCGACGTGCGCACTCGTTTCTACAACCTGTGAAAGATAGTCATAAGGAAATTGTTGTCAAAACTTATGTGTCCGGTTTCATCAACGTCGCTTAACTTTAAACTTATTAGCGAATTCGGTTGCCTTGAAATATTTCTTAGCCAGTAAAATGATCTGTAAAGCATCCGTGCGGATCATGTTTTTAGTTGACACTTTTTCAACGTGTATTTAAGACGAAGTTAAATATAAGAATTGACGAGCACTCAATGTGCACTCAGTGCGCACTAGTGCAAGCAACCGAATTCGCTATTAGTTTAATTCGTTCTCTGTCTCTTTCCAGCTGTTACTTTAGAAAGAGACAAACGTGAATTTAAACCACGATTAAAGTTAAGCGATGTTTGGTGAAACCGGGCCTAAGTCGCGCATCGAACAGGCACCATAGTCGACCAAACGAGTCAACTGTGCAGTACGTGTATACTACATAACAGATCGTACTTGATGATATGTTAATTGGCGCGAAAAAAATATACGTCATTCTCTCTTTTGAATATCCGATTACGCAAGCTGACAATAATGGTAGTGCGTACAAGTAGCGTTTAAGTTACAGTAATCCATCAACGTGTCAATCTATCAACGCGGGATTAATCGTCCGAATAATTCGAAGAAATTATTGATCCCTTTTGTAATTTACGGACCCCCGGAGAGACCTATCTCGTACGCATTTAACCTTTCGAAAGAGGCAGGTCCATTTTTCGGGTCTAGTCTGGTTTCAGTTCTTTTTTTCCCCCCCGAGATAGTACTTTATTAGTATACATTAAAATTTTTTTCCAACAAAGTACAAAATTCACCTGATTTCTAAAGGTTAAATTGCCTCGAAAAGCGGAGGAAAATATCCACCCGGCTTAAAGGATTAGTACAATCATATTATTAATTAATACAATTATAATTTATTATGCAACCATTATATTAAACATTTATTACGCACGCACCGGTCTGTAGTATATTTTTCATATATTACAATATTACATATATTTATGGTATGTACGAGCAGACGCGTGTATGTTAGAATGTTTCATATTGATGTATATAATACGATGCACTGAAGGAACATAATTGTATTTATCAATGCACAAGGAGAGGAAATTAATTTACATGTGTATTATAAAGAAAAGTTATATAATTTTTCAGTACTGACATTGTAGGTCGTGCTTATAGTTGAGGAACAGAAGCCTCAATTATGCTCCGAGGTTGATAATTATCGAAGATTAATGCCTGTTTCCACCAGTGCAGTTTAACTTTAATCTCGGTTCAACTTACTTTATACCTTTTTCTAGCTTCACGAGCTAGCAAAAGATAAAAAGTCATTTAAACCGAGATTAAAGTTCAATCTACATTTGTAGAAACGGGCGTAGCAATTATTCTAAATTCGCTGTGATAAATTCAACGATATTCAGAATTTCTCACGTAGTTAATGTAATTAGAAGTGGTGACAAAATGTAAATTGTAAGGAAAAGCAACACTCCCTCTTCAACAATAATAATATATAAATCAAACAAGCGAGAGCGCCTCTAGGTCCGAGCAAGATGTTGGTAGTCCAATAAATTGTAGTCTAAAATGTGAATTCATATATCGCTTGTTCCACCTTGTCCTGCGCCGGTTTCTTTTCGGACGTAACGCAGTTTTATTTAGATGGAATCATTGTCGTCAGAGAATTCACATATTAAAATCGATAAACAGTTTCTAATTATTTTAAATGCTATATCTAATAAATATAATATTCTTCTGTAATAACTGCTAAAGTCTAAGTATAAGAAACATAAGTTCTATCGTAATTATATGATAAATGTAAAAAGAGACGAGTATATATATAAACATTATGAACAATAGGTTCTAATTAATTGCATATAAGTACACATATCCGTGATTCATCTCCCATAACAAGTGTCTTAAATTATCAGTCTCTCACGCAGAAGCCGTAACTTCTTTATTACCCGCAGTGTTTCCCACAATAAAATGGTATACCATTGCACAATTATGCACAGAAATAAAGCCATGGCATATAACCATGACGACATAGCTAATTCATATATGTATGTGTCTTCTCCAATAAACAATCGCGCGTATATCTTACACGTGTGCTTATTTATAGAGCTGATACTGTCAAAGTATTTTGATGCACATGACGTGTGTATATGCACAGCCTTAATACATAAAATTATTTGTTGAAACGTACTTCAAATACGATTTCCAATCGATTTCCAGACGCCACTGAAAGAGCAAGAGAGGCTGACTTCGTGCATCCTGTTTTCACTTTTAAATCGTTTCTAAGCAGCGAAGTATAGATTAAACAATTGCGGGCCTATTTCTTACGGATTGCGTCAGTACTTGACAGAAAGTCTTTACCTCCCGTCTGGCCGTTCATTTTTTACAGGGTAGCATTAACGCGGCTCTCGATCGTCGACCATGGGATCGCAGTCGTTCTGATATTTAAATGTATCGTCGAGATCGTCTGATAAATCGAATAAATGCTCGGAATTGTTTTTTAATAAACACTCTGGAATGAACACGCGCATTGTATGTACTACGTGTAGAGAACGTGCACCGTCGTCGCAAGCAATGACATCCTGCTCGATAATAGCCGAAGCTGGTTTCTTCATATCGCATGCGAAATATCGCAGATGATAATACGCACGAAATTTTATACGGCGAATTTATCGTGTCTGAATTGATGGATATGCAAATTCGAAGCGCGTCACTTGCATACATTATTGGCATACAGGGGGGATGTATGTATTGTATTTCTACAAATAGAAAGATATTTATAGAACAATTTATTTCGGTCCATCTTGTACGCTAATTTGTCAATGAATGTCACTAAATTGCATTTCCGTTTTTTGTTAACAGTGCACGCATACAGCGGAACAAAGCGGAAAAGACTCGCCGCGACACTCTCAATGGATCTATACAGGAAATAGCGGCGCTCGTGCCGAGCATTACTAAAAGTTCCAGAAAACTGGACAAGATATCCATCCTGAGATTAGCTACCACCTTTCTGAGGACATGCTACAGTAAGTCGGCCTTGATGGAACACTTTTTCTCATCAATCATTTTCCTAATGACCTGTTATATTTTTACGACTCATCGTAACGAATCGCTCCTAATAATGCTAGTCTATTATTACAAAATTGGTATTGTTATTACGGGATTATATTTTATTGCTATTATTATGTTCTATTGTTAGGGGATTTGGATTATATCTGTTATGTTGCATTGCATTACGTTTTATTTTAAAACTGGCTCTAAGCATAATTGCAAACTAGTAAACTGCGCTAGAGCCACTGTTCATTGTTCGTTCGTATCGTTACAATTATCGGTAATCAGGTGCGAAGAGAGGGTTACTAACGGCCGCGTGTCTTATTTACAGCGATGGGTGACGGCTCGCTGAGATTCCTTCCCCCGATGTTAAAAACTCGCGAGTTCGATATCGAGCAGCACTTTGTCGAGGTGAGTATACGACGCTTATCCCTAACACAGATCGACCGAAGCGATCAACACTCTACGCTCGTCTTTCAAATCTTCGCAGCATCTGATTGACGGCCAAGGTTTCATCATCACGGTCTCCACAACAGGAAAAATCATCTACGTCAGCCGACATGTGGAGCAACTTCTCGGTCACGTTCAGGTGAGCTTTCCTTACCATAATGCGACACGGAGAATTCGCCTCCATTAATGCGAAGACCATTATTTTTGCCGACGTTCTCCCTTGAAATTTGTTTTTACCGGAAAGCTCTTTTGCACGAAGACTGCGGGTATTTTTTTTCCGGGTGAGGAAATACTTATTTTAAAAGAATCTAAGGTTAAAGGACATCCGGTTGGCTTTTGCATCCCGCACCCATAGAAAAAATTTCCGGATCCAGTGCTATTACACTTGGACGTATCGTAAAATAGGATCGATATAGCGCCAATCATATTTATCATAGAGAAAGGAATATTTTTATCTTAAATGAAAAATTCGTGGTGCCAACTTCGTGCGTTGTAAGATGGAGGGAAAATTTATTCTAAACGCAAGAATATACAATATAAAGTTACTCTTGTCTCAATATAGTAAGTCAATCTTTTTTAATTCGACAGAGGAGAATAAGAATTATTGATTTTATTGTGATATCGTCTTATTCGTATACTAAATGAGATTGTGAGAAATATAAATGCGTCAAGAATATTTTTTGTCTCGGTAACAGAAATCCTTTCCGAAGGTGCGTGCGGGGTTAACGAAAGCATGGGGAATAATTTATGATTTGGACGTCCAAGAAAATCGCGAATTTCTCATCGCATTGACATCTCGATATTTTGAATATCCGAAATGTGCTCGCATCGCTTAAGCTTCCTTTGCCGCCGGCGCACGCAGCAACTGAAAAGCCGATTAATCGTGAGATCGCCAGAATTATCTTTGCTTCAATCAACCGTGTACTCTTCAATATTCCTCCTCGCTGCCTGCGATAAGCTTTCCGCTACTAAAATGCGAGCGCGTTATACGAACGAGAGAACCGCCCCCGATCACCTTTTCAATATCGTTCACTGGACGGGAGAAACGATTAATACGCTTTTTCGCGCGTCGATGATAAGGTCAAGCTTATCGTCGCCCGAGGTGTAACGTTTGAAAATGTTGGCCTCGCAACTTTTTAACGGGAGGGGGCTGTTTACGCGCCATCAATATTTCACGGAATTCCCCATCTCGTTTGCGGGTGGACTCTCTTTCTTTCTTTTTTTTTTACGACATATTTGTATTGCGGCGGTGTTGAAACGCACGGCATTTCCGCGCCGACGCGCCGAGAAGACGAGCGGGCGAGGGTGGCACAGGGCAGCGATCGCGATCTCGTGGCCGCAGCTGCAGCCTCAGCTGCAGCAGCACCGACCTACCCTGTGGCGCGCGGAGTTAGGAATTATCGATCAAATGAATGCGTGCAACGCAAATATGCTCCCATGGCAACCGGCGTGCTCTGCGGTGGCCTCCCGTGCCCTGCCGCTCCTTTTCGCTCCCGCGAAATGAAACGTGCGCGCCGCGCCGGCCAATATCCGCGTTCGTTTTGCGTATTTGTACGCGGGAATTGCCCGCGCGCGGCAATCGCTCGCGGAAAGATCGCACGTCCGCCCGCGTCCGCGCTTTTTCACCGAAAAAGCGGACGAGGCGTGCGATGATCCCGCTTGGTAATTATTCGCCGGATCCACGTGCGACTTTTCCCGGAAATTCACGTGTTTAACCCCGTGCGTATAACTATATTTCCTCTCCCTTTCTCGCGCTGGGTTTCGGCGAGTTCCCGCGGAAATCCATTTTATTTCCATGGTACATGAAGCTGAAATGTTAAGGAATTTCATCTACGTTGTTTTGACTAATTCCCGACGATTGAAGGCACGTTTGAATAATTTAAATATAACAGAGCGGATATTTCTACGTAATGTACGTGTAAAAAAAAGTCGTTTTTGCGTAACAAGATATTATGCAAATTTTGTCTTCTATTTAATTGAACAGTGAAATTTGGTTTAATGAGGTAGCGACATCGAGATACGATTATGGAACTTTATCACACCAATTGCAGAATAGCAATACGGTTTTATTTATATAACCAAAGGAGTTATATGAGTTATATTAAACTAATTATTATTTTATTATTCCGCCAATGTTTGTCGACGTGTGTGTTTCTGTCTCTCGCCAGAAGCGCGAGCGAGAACTCTCGTACCGTGAAGCGCGACACTTGTTTCGTCGGAAAATATTAATTTAACCAGACAAGATTAGGGAAATCGCCGCGAGGATCGGCACGTAAAACGGTGCACGCGATTAACCAGGGGGCAGATTTAAGGATCAAGTAATAAACGTTACAGGAATAATGCGCGTGCTCGTTTATGTCTTGCGATGAAATCAGGCCGGCTAACTATCCGCCGTAGATATTAAACGAGTATTGTATGCGAATAATTAGCGCGATCGCGTGTCGAGATACGCAATATACGTGTGCGCGTATATAAAACGAGAATCTCACTTTGCTGCCTGCTGTGCTCCTTTGTCCCTGGCGCAGCGTCGTCATCCGGCGGGATCGGCGCGCCGGCTTTTCCGGACTATCGGAGACGGACGTCGTAATTATCCGCGTGACGCTTCTCTCTCGGCGACAGAATAATCTTATTTCGCTCAGACTCCGGCGCGCCGTGAAAAGACGAACTCGAAGAAACTGGCCGAGATAATGTATACTCCGTGCGGATGCAGAACTGCGCAACACACGGAGGAGATATTAAATAGATATGATAAAAGTGCAAACAAGTGCAAGAGGCGCCTCGTATTTTTATCTCGGGATTGAAAATCGCAAATGCAGAAGCGGGTAAATGTCATGCGTTCAAAGAGATACTATTGTATATTTCAGAGTCAAACTCCGACGTTAAAGGCAAGGTTCATTTTCGAAGCGATTTTTTGCCGGGAGCGTTGCACGGGTATCTAAAAAATTTGCTGCGCCTGAAACTATTCTGAATAGTTTTTTTTAGACTTAGATACGTAATTGATTTATTTGATCTCTCTCTCTCTGTTTCTCTCTTGCTTATTTCTTTCACGAAATTTATGAATGCTGTCAAGTTTATCCTTGTTTTACGAGCGATCATTGTGTTCTTATCGGAGCCTACCGTCTGAATTTCTACGTTGCTGTCAATCTTGACGGAGGTCGTGCGAAACCGCGCCGTTCGTCGGGCAGTTTGCGAGGAGCCAAGTCAATAACCGACCTATCGACTGGACGTCGAGCCGCGAGCCTACACGAGATCCCCAGATAGTCAAAATTGGAAAACAAAGGCGGTCAATGGCGTAACACAGGCCAGACCGTGTTGAACGGTATCCTGGGCGTCCGCGTCCACGCCTCGCGGCTCCGGGACTCGTTGATCCTTTCGGTTCGTTGTTGGCGAACACGAAGTAATTAATGCGAAAATTAACTGTAAACGCAAAAGATCTTTACGCGTTTTTAATTACCAGCAGAGAACCTCCGCAAGCGGCGTACAACGAAGCCGCTGTCTCTCGTCGGGCCTCGGATTTCGCAAGGTTCCCGGATTCCCACGACCACCGTCGAGCCGCGCTCAGCGATACAGTCCCTCCCGCGGCCTATGTGGGTTCGTACGAGCGCTAAGAAATAGCTAAACGACCAATTTTGGCTGCTTTCGGTAAAGAAAATATGGGCTTAACTTACGACCGTTGACGTAAGAGCCCCTCGGTCTTCGAGACGAGGTATTCGAGACAACGTGACGTAGTTGATATTAGGCGCCGAGTGGAAGATTATACCTGCGACCGTACAAATTAGGATGTAACCGTATAAATTAGGATAGGAAAAGTCGCGGGGATTGGGAGCGAGAGATCAGATTTCCTCGGCAAGATTGTAGCGTCGTTTTGCGTTTCTCAATAGGTTATTTATCAGTGATTACAAGAAACCTCGCGTTTACGAGATTCCGGCCTTTCTCTTCTCATATGATTCTGTAGGAAATTGGCTGTCAATTTCAGACTCGGTTTTATGAGGAGCTATCAAACACATTTCGCGCAGTTGTTACTCCTTCCCGAAACGACAAGGTGAACGGAAGGTAAACTTATCGCTTCTATTCATCAATAAATTTCGTGAATTCATTTCTTCTCCCGACTGGCCGATGGCTTGTTTGGAAAAGCCAAAGATCTTGCACTCTTTCATCATTCGTTCGCGAATCCCGTTCCCTGATGTGCAACGACCTGCTGCAGCTGGTCTGCGATGCGTCCGTACGATTGAATTGAGCCGTGGAGGATAAGCGTTAGACACTCGCCTTGGGTCCACGAAACTAGAAATCGGCCCGGGATCTTGATCTCTCTCCGAGCAATATTATTATAGCTTTGCCATGAAGACTGCAAGTCGATCGGCTGAATATTTCTCGGATCGAGATCTCGGACGGTTTCCAGCGGCGCGGACACGAGGCTTTGGACAAATGACGTCGAAGTGGTATCGAAATCCTAACAATCTGAAGTCCGGAATTGTTGGGAGGCTCTTCCCGGAACTAGGACTTTCAAATGCGCGCTTCTGAACGCCGTTTGACCAGCCACTTAGGGTTATCGCCCTTTTGTTTGCGCCCAAGGTCGCACGTGTTTACGTGAACACGCTTCTAGGAAATCCCACACGACGTTTAGTGGTCCCGAGACGACAGAAAGGCCGAAACGAAGACTTTCACGTCGCTACGATGATCGCCGTACGCTCGACGAAGCGCCCGTTCGTCCGGGGGCAAAATTAATCGAGACCCAAAGAGATCCGCGCCGAATTGGTGAGCCCGCCCGGAGACTTTAATGCGCGCTTCGAATTCTCGCTCGGACTTGGCGGGATTCGCAGCTCGCAGTTTCGGGGGAAGACTGGGGCCGCGAATGTGCGCGCTATCGCCTCTCCTCCCTCCGGCGCCCCGCAACCCCTGAGGGTTTCCTCCGTGTTTCCGCGAGAAAACGACGAGGCGGACGGCCGTGTATAAAATGTAAAAAAATGTGTCCCCGCGCGCTATATCGATCCCGCGCTCGCCGGTGACGCTCCAGATTCAGGCGTAACAATAATTCGCCACTCTGCCGTAACGAACCAGCTCTTGGGAGCCGACCGAGTAGCACCCTCCTCTCTTTCTTCCTCGCGTCTCTCTTTCGCGGCCCGCTCGTACGAGAGACGCCAGAGCCGGAGAAGGAGCAAGAAAGGAGGACTAGATGGGACGAGTTGTTTGCGAGCGTAGTTTGCGGCTTGCTCTCGTTTTTTAAAAAGGCACTCACAATCAAGCGTATTGTTCTCAAGGAGAAACCTCCTGCCGCGAAAACGAGCTCCGTCGCCGACGTGGTACACCTCCAACGTCGTCCTCGACGACGACGTCGACGACGACGACGCGTTTCGCTGCGCGAAAGATATCATCCAGCCTGACGGTGTGTAGAGCCCTTCACAGAAGGAGTCTGAGGGCCTCGCGAACGAAACTTTCAAGTGCCTTCTATTCGGAGAATATGCGAAGGTGCGCCGTGGGCGTATATGGAAAATTGACGGAATATAAACACGTCGCTTCGCTTTAGATTGAAAACCAGCGTTCGGCAGATAATTATTTCTGCCGCGAAAGTTAATTGGACGACGCGCAATTGTATCTTAATCACGCCTTGAGTGCATTTTAAGTGTAACTTAATTATATTACACAAAATATAAATGTAGAAAAATCAACAAATGAAGACATTTGTCTTACCGAAGGTGAGGGAGGAACGTCGATTCTTCTCGCTCCACAGTATTGCATCGCCTACCCAATCGTGTCATCTATCCCGAAAACGCGCGAGTAAAATCGATCGGTTGATAAGAACAAGAGAAAGCTCTCATGCGAGTTTCTCCGTAATTTTACAGTTACTTTTTTCCCTTAATACCATCGGGACCGGACAACTGTCGCGCGACAGTATTCTGCCCGATCTACAATGTGCATTTTACGTCTACACAGTTGTAAAAGTTGTGTTAAATTTAACAGACATCACGTGTCCCAAACGGCCCACACAAAGTTTTGTGTTAATTTAACATAATATGGACATGTTAAATGATCGCACTAATACTCTGTCAATATTTTAGCACAAAATAAATGCAAATCTCAAAATAATTTGAAATAAATTCCGTGTAAATATTAACACATTTTTTATGACAAATGAATTTTAAACAATGTATTGTGTAAGATTAAAAAATAAGTACACATTGTGTTGTTTCAACATTTCTTTTCAGTATTTTAACAATTTTACATTTGAGGTCAATTAACACAAAAGCAATACGTTGAATTAACACGTTAATGTGTTAAACATCTAACACAAAAATTTTAACCGGCATTTTTTTTAAACAAGAAAACACAAATTTTCCAACGGTGTAGGCGTCGACGTACACGATTTTGGCCAGCGGTTTACCCCTCGGAGCACATCGTAGATTAGACTTTATCGTCGGACATATACGAGGTAACAAAGGTCACACCAGCGGCGACGTCTTCGTCGAAACCGGAAGATCCGCTCTCTCTCGCGTCTGAAGTTCGGAATTGTGTTTCGCAGATCGAGCTGCTGGGTCAGTCCCTGTACAACTACGTCTATCCCAAGGACCACGACGAGCTCACGCGTAATCTCACGCCCGACGGAATGCAGCCGATGTCGGCGGCGACGTCGCCGAGCAGCCAGGTGTCCGAGGTGGCGCACGACAACAACAGTTCGAGCTCCTGCTCGGATAACTCCTCGACGGCGAGTCACCAGCTCTCGGGCGACGGGATCAAGAACTTTTGCGAGCAGAGGCGGACCTTCAGGATCCACATAGCGCAGCGCACCAACTCGAGGCGCGACCACACGCAGTACGAGTGCTTCGAGGTTTCCGGTCTGCTGCGGCTCGCGGAAATCTACAATAACCCGAACATCTACCAGAACAGGGAAAGGCAACGAGGTGAGTTCCGAATGTCCCTTCCGACACCGATAAACGCTGGCTCACCCTTGAAACCTCCCTTCGAGATCCCTCACGATCCCTCCTCGTCATCAGCTTACGATTAGAACTACGCGAGAAGGAAGTCGTTACGCGCCTTCGAGATCACTTGAGGGGATGCTGGGGTGGTTTGATTTACGGACAGAGTCGCATACAGTTTGTCCGTTTGTAAATCTTATTATTGGCATTTACGTACAAAATAATACCAGACCGGATTGTCAACTGCGCAGTAGAACATTTTCATATAAAAAACATTGAGGTTTGAGGTCTAATTCGTATCGCATTAGGCATTTGAAAATTTTAAATACATGATGCGTATTGTATATATCGCGATATTCACTGTTTTCAAGGATAATCCACTGACTGACTTTTCGAGAGTGTAGGAGCCGGAAATTCGTCGTCGCCGCGTAAATGGAGTTTGATACGTCGACCAAATTTAACTTTGGAAGATAAATCTGAAAGGATTTAACGTTAAGAGCGCAGCCAGAATATGAATTTAACTTTTGTCGTGCTCTTCCTTCTTTCTCCCTTCCCTCCTGCGCCACCTAATTTATCATCGTGCCCTGGTCCATTACCCTAATTTGCTTGCATAATTTGAAACGTAAATTATAATTTCGAGCATGATACGCAGGAAGGTTGTCGCGTAAGCGACCGCGATTGAGAACGATTCTTGCCAGGGTGGCACAAATGTCAGAGATTTTTGTTATTCCGCTCCGTTGTACGCAATGCTTTATCGAAACGTGCACAGCAAGGATAATTGTTATAAACTTTAACGAGTTGTCGCGAGCTAGAAAATGGATTCGCGAGTCAACTTGATGAAGAAAGAGAAGCCGTTAAGTAATTTAGATCGCGCCTCGCGAACCGATTGCGAGCGACTATCTCGCTTACGTTACTTCACGTTTAATCCGATTACGGTTCGATCGAGACGGCCCGAGGGTTTCTCGGTTACGCCGTTTTATCGTCGCCGCGCCGGCTAACAACTCGATCGCGTTTCCCATCGCGACTCGAATAATCCTATATCGCGGCCGCCGCGCGTCGGCGACCGCAGACGTCCCTTCCGTATAAATCAGCAATATCGTGCCTCATTATCATATCCCATGTCCAACGGTCCCGTGAGGGCCGAGCGTTCGACTCTCGCGCGCGTATTCCACCTGATGGTCGTGTTTTATCGCGCGACACACGGCTGAGAAACCTGTAGCGCTGGTTTCGAAACGAGTATAGCAAATATTTACGCTACTCCTGTATTTAAATTTAGACCTTCGCCGCGGACGAAGATATGTAGGCGCAGCGTTCTCACTTTTTCTCCGCTCGCTCGTCTCGTCTCATCTTCGGGATGAGGGCCGAGCGGCGAGAGATGTCGTTTAGAGAGACGGACGGCGCTCAAAGAGACACCTTCGACCTACGTCGAATTCTATTACAATCCCGAATATCCAGATTCGCGGCCGCTCATCACGAATTCGCGAATTCTTCAATCTGCGTATCTCCAATCGGTCTCTCCCTGCCGGAATATTTAATGGAAAGCCAACATCCGGCGTGACTTTCCACTTTTCGGCATTAAACAGGCTCGGCAAGCTGATTGGAATTTATATCTTCGCTCGAGGGAGGCGAGGTACGATTTACGTATTTGCATTTTAAACTTTTCGTTTTCTCCGATAGTCGCGATCCAATCCTAAACTCTGGACCCGGAAGCTAGTTTAACGAGGCACACATCCGATTTAAATCACTGTGAAGGATTTATTGCGAGGAATGTCCCCTCGGCCGAGAGGTTTAAACCTGGACCTCCCCCGATCTTTACCAGTTAACCGAGTTTTTAAATATTTTTATGATTGGTCCAATTTTCTCCCAGGAGACAAGCGTTTTTCACCCCCCAATTTTATTGCCTGCTAACGATGGCGCGTTTGGAACGGCTTTTCCAGAGACGACGTGTACCAGCAACGACATCTTCTTCACCGGCGTGGCGACCCTGCCGAGGATGCGGCCCATGACCGTATTGTCGATGGTGGACGCCAATAAAAACGAGTATGTGACGCGGCACCTGACCGACGGGCGTATCATTTATTGCGATCACAGGGTGTCATTCATTGCCGGCTACTTGTCGGAGGAGGTATCGGGCCGGAACGCGTTCGCCTACATGCACAAGGATGATTTCAGGTGGACGATGATCGGCCTACGGCAAAGTAAGCGTTTAAATTGCAATTAGCGCCGTGCCCCTCGCGTTGGGATTAATACTTGCCGCACCACTTGGCAACCGTCGCACTTAGCAACGATACCCAATTATCTCTCCCGCCCCCTCTGGAGGAAATTCGAAGAAAAATATCTAATTGCAAATTGATTCGAGCGACATCACACGTGTTACTTTTATCACGCCCGGCGAATAAGTCATTAAAGTGCCGCCGTATATTTAATAGTCACATTAATAATGTTATATTATGCATTACGCCGGCATTATTTTAATGCATTCAGGCTTTACTACGCGGGGCGCTTTATGAGATATTTTGCATGTTATTTCCATAACCAATTGTAATTTAAATGTCGCGACAAAGTGTATGTAAACCGACCCATTTGGTGCCCGACGTGACGAGTCAAATATTGTTCTGCTTCTGCAATTAATCACAATTTGTTATGCATTCGCAGTGTACGACCTTGCCGAAACGTACGGCTCCTCGTGCTACAGGCTACTCACAAAGAACGGTAAATTCATCTACTTGCGGACTCACGGCTACTTGGAATACCATAAGGATTCGCAAATAGTGGAATCCTTTGTTTGTGTCAACACCATGGTGTCGTAAGTACCATTTCGCACCTCGGGACAGATTGGGGCGAGTGACAAGGCGGTTCCGATTGGTCCGAGTAGCGACATTAACGAGCAATCAATATTAAAGGAGTCTATTTTCCTTTTCTAATTATCGTGGAATAATCGCCACTCATAATCAAAAAATTTCCGCCGACTAATTGTGTTGAGACCGCGGCAACAATTTGTTAAACCAAATTTCCTTACACCTGCCTTGTCTTTCCACTTGCCCGGTTCGCCAAGGAAAAAAAAGGCGTGGGTTTTGTTTCTCAAGTGCTAGAGCAAATACATCGGGTGTATCGTGTCGCAATTCGCGTATTCGACAACGTATAGCAATAGGGAAATTTTGTACGCAGGGAGGAAGAGGGCATCCAACTGATAAAAGAGATGAAAGCGAGGTTGTCTACGTCCATGTCCACAAATAGCAGAGGTCTTATTCGGGCTGCCGACGTTAACTCGCCGATAGAAGTGGTAAGTCACATGTAGTGCAACGCTTTCGTTTATATATGATCGTTATGTACTTTAAACAAAAGGTTGTTTAACGCTCTGAAAAAAAATGATTTGCTAGACCTCAAACACCCAGCCATCGAATAGCGTCGAGGAAAAATCGCAGCTCGAGGATGCCATCACCCACCTAATCAGCGATCTACCCTCGGTAGATCTTGTACCGAAGGACAGCTTTGCTTCCTCACCGATGTCGAGCACGCAATACGTGAAGCCCGCTGTATTCTCTCCTCGTATGTCCCCGATCACCAAACAAGCCAATAAGATTGGTGTCGATAAGAAGGACCACTGCGTCGTTATCCCAGGCAAAGGCAAAGTAACGCCGAAGCAGGAGTCCAAACATACGATTGGCAAATTGATTAATTCCAGCAGCGCGGAGCAAAGCCCAATATCGGACTCGGAAAGTGCGATGCCGTCCGGCAAGTCCTTGTCAATGTTTGAAATGATGAACGTTGCCCCCAGTCACAGCAATGTCCAGAACGGCGATGGGCCTGTACAGTCAAAAGTTCTTGCCGCTCGCAAGTCTGGTAAAAGCCCTCGCGCGCCTCGTAATCACACATCGTGTTTGGATCGTGTTTCTCAAAATGCGAACGTCTTGAACACGCAAGAAAGAATCGGCCAGTGCAACGGGAGTATGTTGTCGCCAAGCGCTATGAACAACGGCGCTGCATGCAATATCAAGGTGGAACGTGGAATCGAGGATACGTTCAATTGTCTGGAAAAGCAGGAGTCGATGCTGCAATACTTCAACGACAGCGCGAGCGACAGTTCCATCGCCTCGTCGAGAATCGAGATGCACAATCCGTGTCCGTTGAAGAGGATAAGTAGCAATGAGAATCTTTTGATGATGCAAAGTAAAAAGAGGACCAACGATGTGTACGCATTGTCGAATGCAACCAACGAACAGCAGCGCATTTCCTATTTGAAATGCAGGTCTTTCGCGGCTGTGTGTCCGACGTTCTCGAATGAGTTCAGTCAGTACAACAATGACGCCAACTCGCAATCGCTGTCGGAATCACCTAATTCGAGTTTGCACGAAATCGGAACCGACTATCAGCATTTGGTAGATCCCACCGCGCCACTGGTTTTAACAAATAACGATGAGCAGCAGTTTATGAAGTTGCAGGAGGATACGTTACTATGTTCGGAAATGGATGCAAATCCAGGTAAAGTACGATGGTAAATCTCTTTGCTGGCGTTAGAGCCTGAGTCAAATCAAATCTTCTTTGGGAGATAAACAATTTTATGCAACCTTTAGTCTCCTGATTTTATTATAGGTGTAACTTTTATAGAAAGGGATTGTAAAAGCCTCTTGCTCTATCTCCGCTTTAAAAGAGCTTTGTTTCAAAATGTGCTATTCCATTTTGCAATCTTTGAATAATACATGATACATTTTATACTGAATGTGTATTGCATTCATATGCATAAATTTCAGCTAAATTCAATTTCTCAATTAAAGTCACAATTTTCTTTTTGTTCTCTTACAGAACTCTGCAGAACTGTAATGAAGATATTTGGTGGTATCCATAATGGAAGTGCAGATTACGGAAGTAAGTTTATATTTTATATATTGTTTATAAATATCTTCATAAATGTATGTTCGTTAAATTAATTCTGATTCGTATTCTTTCAGACTTTAACGAAGCAAAAATGCAACTATTACCCGATGATGTTGGTACACAATAATAACTGTCATTTAGTATTAATTAAAATAATTAGAAATTGTTTCTTAAAATGGTAATTCTCGAGCAAGTCTAAATTACGCAATATATTTGCAGCAGCAAGTGGTCAATGACGGATTAACTCGCACGTATTGCCAGCTAAAGGATAGTATGACATCGCAAGAGTCCCAAATCAATGTATTGACACGTGAACTCGAAAATCCAGCTCTCCGTATTCAAAAACTTGTTAGGGAGAACTTGTCACAGTTACAGGTACGTACCAAAGAAATGTGCGATATGTTGAGATTACTATTTGTTCGTTATTTTCCAGGCCGAGAACAACATGCAGAAGCAAATGCTTAAAACTTTACAACAGGATCGTTATAAAATGCAAGTGAATGTCAACCAGAAGCTTGGGATCTGAAAAATCGGATGGTATCCCAGTCATTTAGAAGCCGTTTTCAAGAACGCGAGCTTAATATGATACATCCCGGAATGGTTCTAATTGATAAGGAAGAAGCTTTAAAATTTCTCCTTTCCTCGAAAGGCCAAGACAAAGCTTTCGGTATTGCCGCACATGTGATTTGCATAATACTTGTCGACTTATCTTCTGAGATTTCTTTGTTTTGGAATTATCGGCATCATCAAGATTTACGATGAAGAACTGGGCAATTATTGTCAGTGCAGCAACAAATGGAGATTTAGATGGCGGACGTTGGCCAAGACGTTGCTTAAGTTAACCGCAAGTGATTTACCTGTTACTAAAGCAGTCTGTGTGTTCGCTTCGATTCGCGTTTTCCCTCGATCAGTGGAAAAGAAACGAGTGGGAAGACACTGGAAAAAGAACTCGTATAGTAATCGAGCGACCAATGCATGTATAAATGATTCTTTTTCTTTCCTTATCGTTTTCTTAACTCTGTGGGATTAAGGACTTTACCGCGCGCCATCATGTAAGAGGACGCGCGCTTTGCTCACTAACTGATTATGCAAAGATCGTACAAAACCGCATTGTATACTGTTATTTAAAACGTTGATACATTATAAATAACAGTCGCTACTCAGGCAGATTTCCTGCGGCGATCGAGTGTTATGCAGTTGGCAATTTTCAAATTTTACGGTATAGTGAACTTGTATATATGATATACATTCGATTTTAACGCAGCACGGCCGCGTGCGGTACTTTCCTCGTGCTAACTCGCCGCGAATCCGGTTGAGCTTGAACGCTACCTCTGCGATTACATATTTGTATCGGATGGATACGAAACCAGTCTCACTTATTTCCTTAATCTATCAGTTATAGTTGCGAACCTATGATTATTCATAATACTCATAGTGCTGGCATCTTTTTATAATTATAAAAGGACGTC
Organism: Vollenhovia emeryi; assembly: GCF_000949405.1. NCBI lineage: Eukaryota > Metazoa > Arthropoda > Insecta > Hymenoptera > Formicidae > Vollenhovia > Vollenhovia emeryi. The sequence continues at coordinate 614,216 of NW_011967226.1, read as the reverse complement.
ACTGAAAATGTGAAAAGATAATTTGGTTATTTTGACAAATGATCGTGTAAATTTTGTTATGTATTTATGCGGAAGAACAAAATGCTAAATTTAGGGATATGTTCAATAGGGTTGCCACATCATGGACCGGATTTGTTCTATTTTTAGTGCGACAGCTTTACAACTGCACGTACCTGAGAATTCCACTTGCGTTTAATTGTTCTGTAATGTTTGAAAGTTGAAAGTCCACTCATGTGTTATTAAAGTGCAACAAGTATTTAATAATTTAAACTAAATCTCATTCTTGGCCCCTCTTTCCGTAGCCACGATTACTGCTTCAGGTATTTTTAGAACGCTCTTTAATACTTTCATAATGTGGCAGTCCTAAATATATTTCTAAATGTTATTAATAGCGAAGTTGGTTGCTTGCACTAGTGCGCACCGAGTGCACACTAAAGCTTGTTTATAGTCGATTCTTATATTTAAATTTTAAATACAAGTTTATAAACTCTATTTAGCAAAAAGAAATAGATCCATACGGATTCTGTACAGATTATTTTACTGGATAAGAAATATTTCAAGAGGTATTTCAGACGATCCTTAAATATAAGAATTGATTATGAACAAGCTTTAGTGTGCGCTCGGCGCGCACTAGTGCAAGTAATCGAATTCGCTACAAGTTTCCGTAAGTGCAATAGAAAACCGCTGAGAATATATTTTAATTTTGCTACGTAGAAACGTTAAACGTAATGATATAAGGTAAGTGTAAATGAATACATTTAACCGATTCTCATGTTATTATTTATAAAAAGTTGATTTGCATAAGTGAAGTTTTATTATATACGCGAAGTTTTAATACGTTTCTTCAATAATTTGCTTGAGTGATTTTTTTATATCCCACTGGCCTTGCTATCCATCCAATATCACGTTACTACGCAAATATACATATTAATAAACGATATTTTTATTTCATCGTTAGTTGACCTCCGCATTAATGAGTAATTGCGCGGAAGTTGACACGGTTGACGTACATATGTGTCAATTATTAAGATAAAATACATATTAGTCAATCGTGTTGCCAGCGATTACTTATGATGACGCGGGTCAGCGTCAATATAAACATATTGTATATCGTAAAAGTGTTTAAAATGTAAAAGATATTAATATAAGAGAGTGACGGAAATTGTACACTTGTCAACATATTCAGCACTGGCCCCTAACAGATCTACAAATTTATTTGGATCCTACGTGTACAGGTAATGTAAAGGCTGGCCCTGTAAATAAAGATGTTAAATCTGATCTCAAATCACGACAGCGTTCTAAGCGTTTCCTTTTCTTTTTTTTCGAATAAGAATTACTCCTCGAGCATCTAGAATGTATATCTGTTACTTGTAGTCACGTGCTGTCTTTTGTGTATTAGATTGATTTTACAAAAATCCTTTTTTTTTCTACCGTTACATTAAAAAGGACGAACCAAATCTGAAACATATTTTTTGACCGACTTAATACATGTAACTTTTTCAGGCCCCTGCGTTCTGCTGCTTATCTTAATGTGCTATGTAAGTTTTTCATGCTCCCATTACTGTGCGTCTACCTGTGGGATTTGAAATTTCATTGTCACTTGTAAAAAGAACCAATGTAACAACATATATACACGTATGTATGCACGTATATACATATATACACACATTATGTTCATTGTAAAAAGTTTCGTTAACTCGTTTTTAATGTTACATTGGTGTCGAGTGAGTCAAGTTAGGATTGTCGGTCAGTAAAGGGCCTCTATATAATTATGATCGTTACGTATGCCGGAGTTATGAAATTTAAAGTAGCCTATGACCCCTATGTCGGTTTTATCGGTGGAAGGGCTTTACCATCCTCACACGTGCCGATCACTCGATCATCGATGAGAACCTATGTTTTTATGCGGAGATCCACCGCTGAAAAAAAAGGAGTATCTAATCGACCTGTATGTACGAAATTCACATTCGCATAATTGACGACCGCGTGTAAAACGGGTAGCAAAGGGTGGCTTAACATCGGCCACCCGCGATGCCCAATTTCTCACGCGGTCTTATAGTACAAAGGACAAGTTTAAACTGTCTGTGTTCAGTGTACCTCATCCTCTTCTCTCTTTCTCTCAAGCTAACTTTTCATAGTACCATCAGTCAAACCGGTGATAACTGGTATTAACACGTCATGTAGCTTTGAATATCTCAGCTTGGTTGTGAGAGGTTTACATGATCGGGCATTTAAAACGAAACCTGTTTGAATATATATTTTAGTTGCGCATGAACATACGAGAGAATAATGATAAAGGTTGGTGGATTTAAACGGGAAATATGACAGTATAAAAATGACGTTCTTCTGAGGATCAATCTTTGATATTTTTTCGTATGCTCAATAATACTTTAATGGAATTATTTGTGAGGGGTATCACTCGAAAGAAATCATTGTTGACGAAGAGTCGTTGAAAAATCCACATGTCACGGTGATTAATTTTTGCAATACGCGCTATACTATTTTACATTATCTGCGATAATTTGTGAGAGGACAACCAAGCGTCACCACGGTTTGTATGTCACACTGTGCGTTGTAGTCATTTAAGGATTCATTCGTTCATTGTTACGAAATGGAGTAGAGGCATCTAAATCTTTCCGAGATGGAATTATATGCATAATTGTATTACGTATGCAGAAAAACTCAGTATGTGATTACGCTCGCACATGTCGGAAGATATTGTTAAAACGGGGATTGAGAAAAAGACGGATAGATCCTCTAAACTCCTTTATCTTAAGGTAACTAAGAGAGAGATATATAAAACGGACGGCTGCTCGATATTTATTGAAAAGAAGTGGATACCAATGCAACACAGACGGCTCTACGGTTCATTATACGCTAAGATAAAGTTCAACTTTATATACACCGCTGTAAATATATACATTACGTTATTATATTTTATATTCTGCTGATTGCACAGTAAGTGGCTTCTCAATTTCTTTCTGCAAGGTGCAAGAGCGAAGGCGATTAAGTGTGGTTGTGCACCTTCTTCTCGTACGCGTCTGTATATGTATACATATATTAAATGCAGAATACCTAGCACGCGTCGATGCCATTTGAATCTTCACAGCATCAGATTGTACAGTCCGACTGTTACTATTGTTTTGTAAGGACGCAAGAATTTTCAAGATTCTTGGTACGAGAGGTATCCCGCTCGTAATGTTTTTAACAGTGTTATAAATTACATCGAGAGTCGAATGTGCTTTTCTACCTCCTTAATTTATGTTAAGTTTACAGCGAAGCTCGCACCGGAGCAGGATATGCGTACAGAATGTAAGCTGCTCGGTTACTCGCCCGATTACAAAGATGAGTTTAATGTTATTATTGTACAAATAATAGTGATCATACATGCGCTAGACATACCGACGCACGTATGACTAGTTGTAAATTTTCACGATGACGTGTATGGCTCGTTGAATACTGCGTGCACAATAAAAGGAATAGCGGTTTTTGTAAAAAAATAATGGAACAACAAAAGCTATAGTTTATACTTACCTCTCCTGCAGATTGCTCACGCGTTATTAGCTACTGACATTTCCCGTTAGCGTTATCATTTCGAACGAGACGATCCATATATGGGCACGTGAATTATTTTTGAATGAGTCTCAGCCGGCCGATAGTTATACGAGCGAGAACGTTTGTAAAGACGAATTTTCTAATATATAATCTCAGTGTTTTTTGCTGTCAAGCACTATGTAAATTCCGATAGAGTTATTGAGGAACGTTGAACGCGTAATTTGCGTTGCGAGCCATTCTCCGGTAGGAAATCCACCATTAAATTATTTTATTTCAGTTTCATCATCCCCTTCATGTAGCTCTTGTTTTACGTATCTTGGATACATACATGTATATGCGTGTGTATATTAATAATACATCTCACGCTAATTTCATCATGGCTCTACATGTTGAGTCTAACGGTTTCTTTTTTATTTTATATTGTAATATATTGCCAGAAGTACACGAGTCCAGAATATTTTAATATATTTCAAACTTTTTTATAAAGAGTAGATTGTATTAGGCTGTAAAAATAGATTAATGTTCGCGCTTATGGTGCTTATAGCGTCATAACACAATGTATGTGGATTAAAAACAGCTATAAGTATTTTAGTTGTCTGTTTTGCTACTTTACGTTGAAGGTGGATAATTCTTGCCAAGAAAATGTAAAGTTAACGGAAATCATGAAGATTTGTATGTTGATGTACATTGTGTACATTGTGGAACGAGTTCAAAGAAATCGCGCAGAGATTTATAAAAATGTTTATGGTCGAGTCGCTTAGAAAGATACGGATACTTGTTCGGCTCGGGAATTATTGATAGTGCGGAGCGTGAAATAAATACTACATAAATGACAAAACTCGTCAAAGAAAATTGTAAATAAGAAACAATTTTTTCCCGATTAGGTGGTCTTTTTGTTTTAAACGAAGAAAATTAATAATTCAACGTATAATTTGCGTAAATTCGGCTTACTCTAAATTAATATATAGATAACAAAAGACGCATGCATACGCAAGAAAGAGAGAAATATGTAATTGTAACGAATAAAGGAATATAATGAGAGAAGATCAGTACATCTACAGTTATTGTGTCAAGACTGAATTATTAAGACTTCAAGAAGGTGAAACATTTTTGTAAATAATACTGTCTCTGGAAGAAAATATATGTAGAAATTATATGCATATTGTGCAAGTGTCGATCACATCGTTTGATTTATGTCTGACCCTTCTTGTCTTCGTTCGCAAAGAAGCGTATCGCATTACCAAAACGCTAATGTCACGAGCTTCTTTTTATTGAATTAACAGACTTGCAAAATAATTGTAGAACCGATTAGTTTACGAACGTAAAATGGTGAAGATTTTGTCGCCTCAGTTACATAATTAACTTCAAATCGAAATTATTTCGATGCAAAATCAGCCAATCAATATTTCTAATTATCGATATTCCAGTTGCTATCGGTAATTGTTCAATGGGCGAAGAGCTGTCGGAAATAAATTTATTGAAGATTCTCGCTCGTTTCCATTGCATTCCATTCGGTGATGTGTCTTAAAAAGATTTGAGAGAAATGATTGTGTCGTTAAAATAGCGGAGAAAATGATCGGAAAAGACACGGCATTTCGAGGCGATCCGAATGAAAGGCACGTTCCGTGTACCGCGGATATAAATGTAAGCCCTCGAAAATGAGATAAATCACTGTAGTTTGTCTCTCAATTTTTATTCGATACACTGTATAATCGAGGCGTGTGAGTCGTACTTATATAACATGCACCAAATCCCAAGTAAGACACCGCACAGAGCTCGTATTGTCGAGGAGAGGTCCGTAAATTGACAAGATTCTGCCGGCGCGAATAGGAGATCCCAGTTGTGAAATCGCATACGAGATTTCGACCGCGAAATGGTTTTAATGGTTTGAATCCGTAAGACTTTTCGGGGTTACTACAGAATAAGAATAATATTTTGGAGATCATCAGTATTTTACTAAATTGTTAAAATAATCAACGCGCGCTGAGAAAAATGTCCGATTAAATATAATCGGATAATCCAATTACATAACAACTATATAAAAATATGACCGGTTTATCAGTCAAATTTCATCGAATGCATCCATAATTTAATCGGAAAAATTAACAATCGGAAACACTAATTAGTTTATCCGATGAAAATTTTTCTCACTGCGACCAAAGTCGATTATAATATGGATTATTGATCGATCGTATCCATTCGTCGGTGAGCTGCGCCGCGATATTAAAAATTTTTTAATGGAAACCCAAACAGAAACACTGATAATGGGCAATTTGTATGACTGGGAAATCGTACACGCGCTCTGCGCACGCAACGTCCTGATAAAGGCAGTGTGAAATAGCGAACTGAATAAAACCGGATATCGATAGCGATAGATGTCGGTTGATAATGATACTGCTCGTCTCGCTCGATTGCACGCAGGCGGGTATCGCTTTTCGTCCCTTTACTTGTCCTATCGTCTCACATTTCTAACGAAGCTGCACATACTTGCAATTTGGTTCATATTCCGTATAAGTCGCTGGAAAACGTCGCGATGCAGCGCAATAGTGATATTTCGAATGCGGAGGCTCGTGTGCGTTCCGAGATAACGTTTTTATTTCTTCCTTCCTCCTCCCACGTAGATCGCGCGGGGAATTCAAGAGTACAAATTTTTGGGAGACGTGTCTCGTGAAACTTATGTGATCGGAGTGAGTCTCTCTCTGCCGCAAAGAAAAATAGAAAAATATACGAGTTTCTAAATAGCGGTGCGCCCACGCGCGCGGGCCACCGTTCTCTAACAATAAGAACAATACAGTTGGAGATCGTTCTAGATGACTATTCGTTGCTACGGTGAAGAACGCCATCAGCAAGAAGCACATTCGATAACGCGCCGAAAGTTAAGCAACATCTCTCTCCCAAATCGCCCGACCTCTGCTACGATTTCTTCCCTAAACTCCGAATGATCCAACACGCTCATTCTCTATTGTCGTATTCCCTTTTCCTATGCGTTACTAAGCGGATTAACTTGGTCGTGGGGCCGGGGTATTAGGAATTAATTCGCTATCGATTACCAAGTTTGCTTATTAACGAAGTCTTTAACAAAATCTTCCGGCACGACTCAACTATATCGTGCTCTCTCTCTGTCTCTCTCTCTCTCTTCCGATCTTAAACAGGAACGAAGTTTAGTCAAAAAGGTGTAATACCCTTCGATAATACCATGAGTCGTAATATTTAACCGTTTAACCGCATTTCATTGCCAAACTGTCGTTGGAATGAACATTTCAATTATTTTCTACTCTCTCTATGTTTACTTTCGACAAATAAAAATTGTTTTGACGAAATTTAGAATTAACAACAAATCCGCCGTAATATTTTTATTATTTCAAAAATTAATACGTATATGTTTGAAAAGTATAATATTTGACTCAAATTTACATCGGAAGTGCGGTTGGGAACATTGGCGGTTAAACGGTTAAAACAACTTGCAGAAATCGTTCCGTTTTCAATTGTGAAAAAATATAATTTCGGCAACGAAACTTCGCAATTGAAAATAGATCAATTCTTCTCAGCTGTTGAAGCGTCAGCGTCTATCTTCACTTACTCGGTCAATTTTACGTTCGTATCATTCTGCCGTTGTTTCGTCAGTAGAAACTAAGAAGTGTTAAGAATAATATGAAAATATTATCAATTTCAGCCGATACGATGTCTACGAAACGAAAGCAGACAATAATTCTGGTAGTGTTACAGTGGTATAGTATTATTTGACAAATATCATTTCTTTCCGCTGTTTAATTGATGTACGTAGGATCGTATCACGCGCATAAAATCAAAAGGAATCGGTAATAAGCAACGCAAATAAAAAAAAAACAACAACGAGAGAATAGACTGTCAACGGAGACTCGTGCTCGTCGTGACGCTTCCCAAAATGCTCCGTACACATAGATATACATATAATCAATATATGTATAAATTGGGTGTTTGATTCGCGTTTATTATTTTATATCTACAACTAGCGGGCGATATATACAGGGGTAAGGGGGGAAGTGAGATGTATCATTTTCTCCGCAGTCGCTATAAGTCAGACTGAGAGCGGTTTATTCAATGTAGATGTCCTCTATCGGGAAAGCAGTCTCGATGAATTTCGTGTAGAACCGATGAAAAGCGCGTCTGGAAAAAGACAATCTCGAATTATCGCCCACGCGGTGCGACAAATGGATTAATCATTTTGCTCGAGAATTTTTAGAAATAGAAAAAAAAAGAAATTAAAAAATTCTAATTGTAATCTAGTCTTAAATTGTTATAGCTGTAGTGCAATATTTGAATATGATAAAATGGTATAAGGTGTATAACAATGCGATAATGCACGTAGCACTGATAACAGTAATAAAGAAATTAATTGTAAAGTAATCGAGAAAATATTCTCCCCGGGAGAAAAATTTTTTCCGGGTCGTGATTTTGCGCAAAGTGCGGCCGGATCAAGTTCTCTGTGAATTAAAAAAAAAAAAAGAATTTTCCGAGGACGCTCACCCGACAGCTTCGGCGACGGGTCTTGTAGATTCTTGACCGATGAACACGTGACAAGCGAACCTCTGCAGAGTGGGGTGCTTCGTGATGAAGCCGAGGTAGCGATGATCGCGAGGATGAAATGCACAGAACGATACATTCTTCAGCGAGTAGAAATAATCGTGACAAGGACCTTGACTTTTCTGCAAGAACACGTTGGCAATTAAAAGCGACTTTTTCGTTTTCCTTTCAGACAGTTCATCACGCGTAAGAATTATTGCGCTAATTTAACATGCATAATTAATCGTGCGCAATTTAGACGTTATTTTTAACGTCTTGCGCATCAAATAGTAAATGTTTTCTATGAAAGAGAAATTTACAGGAGAATTATATTAATTCTATAATTATTTTGTAAATTTCTTATAGCTGTGATAAATACTTTGGAAATACAGTGCAAAAAACTTAAGGTTTTATTATATACTTATGTTTTAAATCGCATGCTTATAATTCGTATATTGTGCACATGAATGAATTTCCATCGCAAGGAGACACTTACTCGCGGTTTACTTCTGTCGACCATTCGAAGACCCTGATCGGATACTTCCAAGATGCAGCTCTGGGAGACGGGTGGATCTTGCGAGGAGTTGCGAAGGATTCTCCGTACCGCCTGACAAACCACCCCTGTACCCTTGTGGGCCAAAGTTTCTACCGATCCCAGGTAACCCAGGAGATATCTCTCCCTCTTCACTTTGGGCGCGGTGGGATCGAAGTCACTGTAGTCCATGTCGACCGCATAAGCCGATGGAAAGATACCTTGCCGGCCCGTCCTCAGATTTACACCTAAATGCGAAAAACAGAAAAAAATAGATTCTGCCGATATAATTCTGTGCGTAGCATCAATTTCGTGTGTTCCCCTTTGCTCTCTCTTTTCCACGAATCCACGATTTCTCACTCCGCAAATCACTCAACTTCATCTTTCCAATTAAGTACGTTCTTGTTTGATGATGATGAGAATAACTCATTTGAAATATTATATGATCGAATTAAAATTAAGTTATACATATTTATGCTTATTACGTGAAATATCAGTCACTGTCAGAAACTTGAAGGTATCGGCTCGATTCTATTAGCTAAATGAAGGAAGTTTGTTACTGCTGGGACGAGCTGAGTAAACTTCGATATTTCGCGAAATGGATATTCCTACGCACCTTCGCACCAGAGGTCGTCGGCCTCTTTTTGCACATATATGGGGTCCCCGATTTCAATATCAATTTCGTCATGGTGCCGCGATATGAATTTGTGCAGGCCTCGATGCGTCGCTTCGAGCAGTTCCAGTTGGGTGAACGGTACGCCTCCGCTTCCTTTGGAATGAAAAAGCGAGCTAGTATTGATTCTCCGAGAGTTACTCCGATTAGTTCGAAAACACTGTTTATGACACGGACAACAATTCCTGGCTTCCGTAACTTTTCCGAACTACGGCAATAGGAGCGCCAGATTATCGCGTGGCTTTGCAGAAAATTCCAACGAGGTATAAAATTATGAAGCGTCACAATATTTGCGCACAACGGTATGTTCTGGCGATTTTTTTAAACGATACTGCTTGTCATCAGAGAATAAAGTCTAAAAATAACACCTGATTTATTTAACAGCAAAAAATTAATAATGAATTATAATTCAAGCAGAAGAATTCGATCTATAAGCATGCATAGTTCTAGGTAAATTTTAATTCGGAATTTTGTAATTGCGTATTCCATGCACGACGGGAAAATAAGCTAGAGACCTAAATTTGGCGAATTAATAAAACTCATTAAAAGGAACAAAGTTAATGAATGTCAAAAACATGTAAAAATTAAATAAATGCTTCATATGTATATCTAATTACTAAATCGGCAATTCGGGGATGTTACTTTTATGACGTACAATCTAGAATTAAAACGACCTAGGCTGGCAAAAAGGCCTCTGGATTGTATGATTTTTATTACTGGCGACTTACCACTTCCAAATTTAATACTTTTATAATTTATATCGCATTCGAGTCGATTAATTTAATGACTCCGATGTAAGAGCAAAATTCTCGAGGATTTCTCCACGAGAAGTATCGTTAATACCTGGGGTGCTGCTGGGCGACGCCGAGTCCGTGTTCTGCAGGGTATTACATGGTATGGGCGACACGCTTTTGGGTCCGTTGTCGGGTGAATGAGCGGTAGAATGACCGCTGTCGGTGGCCATTCTCTCGCTGTCGGGCGAGCTGTCTTCGTGGCGGAGTCTGGGATGACATTTCCTTAAGACAAGATGAGGCCGGGCCGATGTTGAGCCGGTCGCGGCACTCAACTCGTCTGCCAGCGAGGACGACGTCTGTATGGACGTCTGGCACATGGGCAAGGCTGAAACGGCATCGGAGGACGTCAATTTGCGTTTTGGAACACTTTGGAATACACTCCAAAGAATTTCAATTACACCGCATGAATTTGGTCTGGTTTTGAAATAATATTCAGACAAAGCGCGTCTCTCGGGACAACATACTCTCTAAATGACAAGAACAAAGACTCCTTGTCGCCAGTAAATAATTAACCTACGTAGGAAAATTAATAAACGACACAACTAGCCAATTCAAGTTAGAGAAATTTATTGCGAAAAATATCACCTCAGCCAGGGTGATATTTTTCGCAATCTAGAGAGTAGTTTATTATGACCGCGAATGGAAACTATTCGGATGCTTTTCACTAGAACCAACGTGATGCAAGTGAATTTTCTTTCACCACGGTTGCGACAACATGGCCGGTTTCTCGGTTTCGCCGGTATGCAAGATGCATGTGCGACGCTGTGACAAGTGCGGTAGGACGAAAATAACACAGCTGTCTGTCATTCATTGTAGTTCGACAGCAAATCGGGTTCTAAGATATACTCGTATCGCGAAAGTTACGATTTCTTTACCGTATTATAATCAAAATTGTTCAACGCATACATCAAACTACAAAAATTGCATCTAGCATACCAACGCGAAACCGATCTCAATTCTAGCTTTCCGAAAAAAGATTTCGACAATACGTTGCTGAAGGACACCCACATTGATACATTTTCCACTATTATTGTTATAATTAATAAATCATAAATATGTTGACGAATTTGTTCTGTTCTGCGTTTTGTATTCTTCTAAAAATTATAGTGTTAAGTTAGAACAGTTCGGTCATTGAAACTGTCGAGTACCAAGCCAAGGATCCAGAGGGAGTGGCGGGGGCGTGCGCTTCTCCCCCGAGAATGATAAATTTACACTAAGGTAAAATGGCTTTCAAGACAAGGGACAAAAATCAAAAGAAAAACTTAATCTTGAGATATTACAAATAAAATGTACGTATGTGTTAAGGACTTTTTATTTCCCAAGGTTTTGCGAGTTCAGTTAAACGCATGCAAGTCTCAGCCGCAAATTTTGCGAGATAAATTTCTAGCTCCGCGCCCCTCGCCCCGCAAAAAATGTTCCGGATCCGCCCTTGTGTCAGGCCGAAAGTGAAAAGCGCCCAGAAATCGCGCGCACCGGCCTGATCTCTCGTTAACGATACCATCGGACGCGATTCGCGTTCGTACGGTGCCTTCCTTACATTTTTTGCTTTTAGGAATTTCCGGCAGTCTTCTACGTCTGCGCTCGGTGCCGCCGCTTCCGGGTCGATTCGACGGCACGTGCTCCGGTGTAGGCCAGGAGCTCAAACTGGAACACGAATCGCCGACATCGCTGACGACACTATCCCGGCCACCGTTACCGGATACGGTAGTGCTACCCCCGCCCGGTCCTGGTCCGCCGCCGCCTACCGATCGACCCCTGCTGCTCAGTCCACCGAACAAGCTAATGTCATCCAAGGTTAATGGTACAGTGAGCTAAACTATCATTTTTCATGCTGCCTATTTTCATTCTTTATGAGGATCGAATAAAAAGCGACTGTTATACTCTTCGTCCGGGGTGGTTGCGCGAGAAGATTGATCTCGCGCAACACGCGGACTATCAAGAGTTGCAAATTGACTGGACGTTTCCAACGGCCAAGTTAAGAAAAACTGTGACGGAGGAAATCTTATTAGTCGCCAGAAGTAATTAAAAAACTTCAGGGGATTGCTTGACCGTGTCTGGCAAATTTTTGTGTTCAAAATCACGACTGTTTGACCATTGCTTGTGGTCCTTCTCAAGTGATGAATTTGCCAGTAAATCGGTATGGCGAGGAGCCGATCATGATTTCACGAACGACCCTTGAAACACTTAGTCCTGTTCTGTCGTTCGTGAAATCATGATCGGCTTCTGTACTTCTATACGACATGGTCAGGCAATCCTCTGAAGTTGTTTAAAAAATATATATACCTCAGCAACACAAATTAATGTAACAATTACATTGTTTACTGCGAAAGAGAAGTGAATATACGTTAACAATAAAATTCGGCTAGTGCAACACGAGTCATCGCATGAAAGTCACATTTATGCAACGTGTAATCTACATTCTTTGTCATAACAATCATTGCATTAGCGAAGAGTATAATCAAAAGATCTAAACTCTCTTACAATTAGTACGTAGTTGCAGCGTGAAATAGAGGAGTCGGGAAAGGTTATTGACGCAGTAATAGGAGGGGTGTGAAGACCCGCTTAAAACCGTCGGAAAATATTAAGAGCTCAGAAAGTATACTATGCGCATCGACCATCGTCCGCGTGCATCGCACAGTTTCCAACCACCGCGGTGGGCGACACTTAATTAATAATTACAAGCGTCGCTGCACGCCGCGAACTCTCCCGGTGACTATTTCTGAAAGCCTCAGCTATTTTTAACAAGGTCAGACTGATGAGATTACGGCGTTACTGTAGATTATTATGGGCGCGATGATACGTCATATCTCACTCTGCTCGTGTACGCGGGTGACACCGTCGCGAATTAAAGTACGATTGCATATGAAATTGTAGCGAGACGCGGGATAAATTATAATAGCCACAACATGATTCTCCCTACGCTTATCGCAACAATATTTTGCGCAAGGGATTCCCGTCGCGAACAATGTAATCCTGTTCTTTCTTGGCGCGAGTTCAAATTGTCGCGGGTATTCCGTCCTTTGTCCACAACAAAAATCTGTACGCGCTCTTTTATCTCCCGCGAGATCGCTTTAAATCTTTAAATCTTTGTTTGCCCCCTTTGTCTCGAATTCTTATTATCTTCTGTGAAAATGCGGCGTTGAAAGTGTTACAAGTCAGTACCAATCAAACGTGAAAGTCTTCAATCTCCTTCGTTAAGGATCATGAAAAAATTATGTTGAAAGCGTACAAAGACAATTAGTAACAAATAAGCACAACACTTACGACGTTACCAACCTAAAATCGCTATCAGCTATGATCGAGCAATGATGATCCAGCTCCTCGCTGTCATCGGGGGAGGTGTGCCCGCTTTGGACGTCGTGCCGGTGGATGACGACGACTTCCTCGTCCTCGGAGTCGCCGGTGCCGACGTCGCAGGATCTGCCGACCTCTCCGTCGCTTCCTTGCGAGGACGTCGGCGAGTCGTCGATCATCACATCGTGTACGAGCCTGGCATTCGGATCATTAAACACGCGAAAATTACGTGAAAATCATGATCGAAACGACGTTCAAGTACCACAAGTATATAATGAAAAATTAATGGCCTGTATCCGACGTCATTTTTCATTGAAAAGCGAAAATATGAGTCGATAATCAACAATAATTAATTTAGTCTTCGCAAATGGCGTGCAACTATTGTGGTGTCTGGATCTTTCCTTTGATTTTTAATACATTGAAAATAATAAATCAAAATCTTTCTAATAATAATAATGGTCATACGACGATAGTCCCGATATATAAAATAGAATTGACGGCGATACGTCGGCTACTGTTACAAAACAACAGTACAAAAATTATTTATCAAAATGAAGAATTCAAAAGAATGGACTTTCGGCCATGTACTTCTTAATTTTTGTCTATTGCGCCGTTTATCGCGCAGATAAATACACATATAATGCATAAATAATTTTAACGTTCGTGATAATTAATTTATTGCCAGTGAAAAGTGAAAATTGCAAGTGTCATTTGTATCCCCCTCTATTCGCATGACAATCGGCATCCCGTTTGTAAAAGAATGATTCAAGAGCGTTGTCGAAACTCTCGTTAGAAGTACGTCCACTCTTTCGCTCTCCAGGTGAAAGGAAATGTTTGCGCGACAATCGCCAACAAATATCTCGCGTCTAATTGCATATTGATTTTATGAATCAGAAAAGTGACGTTTAAACGGGTTTGATGAAAATATGGATGTTAATTGAGAGGAGACTCCCCCCCATTAATTTCACACGCGAAATGCGAGCAAACTAGGTCAAAAATGAGATCGGAAATATTTGCAGCCGCGAGACTGTTGCGTATCAATTTTGCTTTATTTTTACAGAATCAGCTGCGGACAGTGACACGTCTGATTTATTATAAATGTGTCTGCAGTGTGATCTCGCGCGATTTCGTGACAAACACGATACGGACTCCGTATGCAGAATCCGAATCGTGTAGAAAGATGATATTCTATATAGTTACAAATTTTATCGCCGTATTTCTTAAATGACAGAAAAATGGCACACGTGCTCGCTCGTATTATTCACATAAATTCCCTACTCCCGGGACCGAAATACACATCTTCGTTAGCCAAATCTCGCGCTTAATGCGATTGAAATACGTAACTGCGCGAACATTACATTCGCTACGTTAGGTTCATGCGAAGGGAATCGCGATATGCAAAGTTATGCAATTACATCTCGCGCCAATCTCAACACTGCAATACATTAGCCGTCTAAACGGGATCGCCGGTATTATTTGCGGTAATAGAAATAATATGTATTGCACGTATGCATCAACGACAGCCGTAGATCGCGCCCGTCAACAATATACGCGCGTCGTCTAACTCGTATCCTTGTGTCACTTATGCTCCAGGATCAATAATTTTAAAGGCATGCTGCCGATGCGTTCTCGGCGATTTCTCCGGCGGCTCTCAGTCTGATCGTGCACCGGATGCACCCACGAATTCGACATTTTGCTGTGGCATTTTAAAAGTCCCTCGAGTCGCGACACGAGTGCCGCACATAACAGAACATTTCGCATAACAGTGCGGCGGTATTTTATTAATATTCCGATTAAACAAATGATAGTGACGTTGCTACAGCTTCACTTTTTTTCAAGTCTACAGACGTCATACTATG
>NW_011967226.1:570293-598740 GCF_000949405.1 Vollenhovia emeryi | reverse complement strand
CCCTGATACTATGTTATCTAAGAAATCGCTGGACTGCTAATTGTAGACTAGAAATTTGCGATGGTGCAAAAATAACTGTACCATGAAATCGTCGCGTTGAATTGCTCAGCAGCGTGAGAAATTTCTATTAAGATGATGATTCATCTTCAGACAGCGCCCCTACTTTTCGAACTATCCATTCCGGTTGGAGGTGCCGTGTTAATACTCATCAAAATGTAGAGCATAAATAAATTACATTTGCACATTTTAAAGGAAACTGAAAATCCCTTAAATGAGGTAATAAGGTCTCGGTGAATATACCTTAATAGAAATTAATAATGTCAGAGGTATAATCGTATAATTCCGAAAATCACTGGTTGTCTGTGTACAATATTAAACCACGTCGCGTATAAAACAAATAACATTTGAAGAATTCAGCGCGCATCCTTTGCAATTATTATGTATGTCAATACAATAGATGACGGCAAGCTCCACTTAGTGAAGCGTCGGATAATTCAATCTCGGTTTCGCAAAATTATTTGGAATAACGTGTCGCGTACAGATATTTCTCACACACGAGCCCCGTTCACCGACTTCCGATCCCATCAGCGTGGACCGCTACCTACAGCCTGCATTATTGCAATCCGCACGTTTCGCCAAGTCTGCTTGACAACGATGACCGACGATACATTGTTTTTTTGTTCAGCCTCTGAATATATCCCTGGACCGAATCCCGCGCTTCGCGCCTCCGGTTTCCCGTCTCAGTTATCTCCGCCCTTCGATCCCCGACCGCCGTTTCTCTCGCCGCGACCTATGTGTGTCACCGTCGCCGTCCTTATTGTATCGCGTGCCGTATCATCTGTTCCGAAGGCGAGTCCGCCCGCGAAAGGCACTCACGTGTAGTTGGAGAGCGGTGTCTTGAGGTGTTGAGGCAGCCTCTCGAAGTAGTGCCGAAACTCCTCGAACTCGCTGTCGGCCATCGCCACGACGTTCGGAAGGATGAGCGAGGTCTATCGGGGCAGGGGTCGGTCCCGAGGGCGGCCGTCACGGCCTGGAGGAGAGCTGCTCGTCACAACCCCCAGGAAACGGGATGAGATGTCGCTTACGTCGTCGCCGACGTCGCTTCGACGCCGCGCGAACCCGACGCAACCCCTATTGATTCCTGCGTGGCGAACGTCGCGCGCCTGCTCGTTCGCGAGGGTGAACGGGGGTTGGTGCTCGGCCTGTGAGAGAAAGGAGGAGGAAGACGGAGAGAGAGAACGCGTCGGAGGGTGAACGTTTGGCTGCGTATTCCCGTCGTGCATTTACACTGCTAAATGCAGCCAATAACAGCGGGCGTGATTTGCACATTAGACAAATAAAAGTTAGACTCCAGTGGTCGCTAAATGCGAGTCTTAATTTTCTATCGGTCTTACACTCGAAACTTAATCGCCCTCCAGTTGCGTTCAAATTAAGATAATTGTTTACGATACGAATTTAATCGACAGCTACTCTTTTATTACGAAATGATCCGAGTTTCATGCGATAAAGTGATTCTGTTGCCGCCTAATTTTTTTCAAACGTTCACAAAAGGCGTTGTATAATTGAAATTATGGAGTGTACTATGTAAACCACATGTATGCGCTCCGGGAAAATGTGGTTCAGGACAGGTCTCTGTCCGAACATTCGTGGATCTAGCGCGCCGCCGGTCGATATACGCTGCGCAATGAAATATTTATCAGCGGGGCATATAAACTCTCGGGAGTTTACACTCGTATCTCCCGGAGTGGCTCGGAATTCGCAGCGGAGCCACTCTATAAAATTCCAGAGAAGCGGCTAAATATTTCACAGCCATCTTGCAATTGATGTTTCGCGCTCGTACACTCGTGCTGTAAAGATTCGCCTACGTCCTGATGAGTCATCGAAAAGTTTGTGGCTTGCGCCACTTCGTCAAATGGCGCATGTAACAGTATTGTAAATCGAATATCGTATATGTACCCGGTTTTTTTTATGCATTAAAATCGCTTCTCTCGAGACTTGAATCAATACGCAACTCAGTCAGTCGATTCTTAATCCCGTTCTAGAATTCTTTGGAATTGCGAAGTGAACGAAGCTGTCAAACGCAATTAGAATTAAATGTGACTCGGTTGAGATAATTAAAGAGATATGACAGTTCATTTCTTAATTTGCAAACATAAAATTAAACAAGTACAACAGCTTTTTACTTTCAGACATAGAGCACAATAATATTCTGTGGGTCATTTTAACAGTCATTGTAACAGTATTTCGATAGCGATAAATTCCTATTGGCGTGACGCCAGGATCAAATTACGCCACGATTATATTTCACGGATGTCTCCTCGCGACTCCGCCAGCTGCACGGAGAACATCTTTCATTTTCGAGAATCTCTTACAACTATTTTTCTCATATTCACCCTCGATTTCTAGAATCACCGATCACCAGTCTCATCCGTGCTGAGAGACCGCTCGGAGAGGATCTTCCTGTTTGCTGCTCGATGAATAGTCATTGTTCTCTCCGTCGCGAGGAGACTTTCTCCGCTCTTAGTCGTTTCGATCGATTAAAAAATTTCAGCCGATTTTCTCAAGACCACTTAGCAAGCTTTCAGGAAGAACGCGAGAGTGAAGCAACAGGCTACGAACGTCTATCGACGTCGAAAGGCGGATGTGTAACACCAAAACGCAATAAAACGTAGCTAAGAATAGTAAGCGCATTGAAAACCTTCAGATTGCAGAATAAAAATATAATGCACCCGACTCTCTTTCTGCGCGATAGGATACGTTTCGCGTAAGAACAAATTATTTTTTTAGAAAAAATCGCGTCGCTCTTAAAACCGCGTCGAAAGTGTTGGTGTTTTAGAAAAATTCTTCTTTCATGACTTTTCGCACTCTGTATTACATTTTGTATCTACCGTGTAAAAAGTGCTTGTATTTAGGTCACGAGAAAACCTTATAAGACGTATTGAGAAACGCATCATGTTTTACTTCTTCAGTGTCTGCTGGCAACATATGGAAGCTGTAAATGAAAAGGTACATGTATGTAATTAACCAAACGAGATTTTGTTTTATCATCACATCGTCACTTAATCGCTGCTGCGTGATACTGCACTGAAATATAAAACATTGGAGCTAGAACGATAATAAAAAATATCTGTTTAGGATATTACTTGCTTCCTTAACATAATAACATGGAGAAATATGTATTGAAAAACTGTCACCAATTTATTATTAGGAATAAAAAAATCTGCCCTAACAACACGTACGTCTAAAAGACACCTTTAAGACGTCTTTTAGACATGCGTGCTGTATGGGCTGTACGTATACGCGAGAGATTGCAACGATTTTTCGAGAAACCGCGTTGTTCAGAAAATCTGCGTTAAAGAATCGCGTTCAAAAAACGCGCAAAACAATAGAGAAAGTTTTAGCATGAAAGTGTGTGAGATCAATATATAACATAAGAGATATAATAAAATAGCAGAAGAACGTAAAATGTGATCGTACGCGAAAGAGTAGAATTGATAAAATAATGATCTCGACGCGAATGTAACAGTATGTCTTTTTAATAAATAACATCTCTCTATTTGCGATATGTAATACGACTGTTCGATTATAAATATTAGAAAGGAGAGAGATCGATGTGCCAGGGATGTAAATATAGTTTGAAATTGCAGCATTAAATGTGTTTTTATTACGCAGAGACGAGGAGTAGTGTCGTCGATGTAATCCCGAGGAAAAATTCAGACAATACGTGGCAAAGAAATGGACGGTATCGACTGCGTCTGACCTAGTGGCCTTTGCAGCGGGATAGATGACAGAAGCTAAATTCGTGCTACCCAGCATCTTCCATTAAAACTTCCCCGTTTGATCCTATAGTCGATCTCTCGTTGTCGTCGCTGATAACCGCGCCATGCTCCTTCGACCTCCTCGGTAAAGGATCGTGTCTCGTGTCACCGGCAGACGAAAGGGTGAATCCAGCGATGCGGGTGACGTAAGATTGCGTTATACGCGCGGACTGATCCTCCTCGCAGTTTTACGAGGACCGAGGCTCTCCTCGATACTTTGGGAAAAAGAAGTCAGTTACAACCCATTTTGGGGCCCACAATTAGTAATCGAATTATTTAGATTGTTCGTAACTCTAATCTTTTACGAATTTTATCCCGCGTAACTAAAAATCACAATTAGCTGTTCTATCTATATCCAAGATATTAAAGTAATACTAATCAATTCTCTCAATTAGTTCTGTCGATGTTCAGTAACGCAAAGATAATTTTCACTTAAGTGGCAATAACCGAAATGTTAAGTTACTTAACTACATCAAAAAACGGTCAACATTTTTCCCAGAGTAGAGTTACGAACAATCCAAATAATTCGATTACCAATGGTGGGCCCCAAAATGGGTTACAACTGTCTTTTTTTTCCCAGAGTACTAGCGCGTGGCTTTATGGAGTCGACACCGGGATCAAAAAATTTCACGGCGCATTCGGCAATGGGGCTAACGAAATCGATAGTGAATGAAATTGATTGAATAATAGACAGTTATCAGTGTTGAGAGCGCGAGAGATACCACCTCGGAAGATGCCCGCGAACGCGTCTCGATAGGGCAGTGTATTCTAGTCCACGAACGATACTCTCAATCTCGCTGAAATGCCGGTGAAACACTCGGTATAATTTACCGAGGGTGAAACTGCGTTGCGGCAGCTGATAGTGGTAAGTAATAGACGACGCGTAATGTGCTGCATCTACTTTCCTCAGAAGTGGGAATACCCCTCGGGTGTTCGAGCTTTTATTAAACAGTCTCTTTGTTTCGGAGCAGAATCCGGAGAACGAGAAATCGCCGCCTCGTCGAAGAAGCTTCCTCCTCCGGTAGGAAGTCGCTCCTTCAACTGACCGCTTCTTCGCTTTGACGTTTTGATATCGCGACTTTTTTTTTTTAATCGCGACATGTGCAATTTTGCACACGAGACCTCAAGCGTTTTATCTTTTAAAGATAAAAACGTTATCAATACATTATTCCGTGATTATTTCCATTAAATACTATATCTTGTTAAAATTACGAAGAAAATTTCTATATATTATTGTATTTTCACTATTGCGAGCTAATATTTATAACATACTCTTAAGTTTCTTTGAAACATGCAGAGCATAATTTTTAGGAAAAATGTACACAGAGAGAATTTTCTGTTAAAATTTATCCTGAAAATATTGTAATCGTGGGACAACACAGTATTTCAAAGAATTTTATGAGTTTTTGAAATTTTACTAGTGAAATGTATGGTAAACTTTCAAAAAATTCTCACAACGTTCTTCAAAATGCCATGTTGTCCCACGACTACACGATTTTCAGAATAAATTTTAAAAGAACATTCTCTCCGTGTAAGCGCAATTAAGTGTACAAAGTGTACAAAGAAAATTACAAATAAAAGAATAATTTACAATTAGATATATAAATTCAACGTTTTACAATTCTGCGTGACAATATGTAACTGGAATTATATTATCAATAGCAACGACGTTATTTATTATAAATAAAACAGATAAAGTCCTGTAAATAATTATTATACATCATATAAATATGTATAATTAGTAATTAGTAAAGTTAATAATTTTATCTTTCAGTGTAAAATCTTTCTTCCGCGCCAGTCAATAAATATCTCATCCTATCTCTTTAAGAAAACGAAGAGGAAGAATCTCTCCCTTGTTCCTCGGATAGAAATTCATTGCAAGAATAAAAGCGTCGCAATGTCGCACCTCATTTATTGGAAACTTTGCAATTCTTGCGCGCGCCCCTCGTTACCGGTGCTCGCATCATCCACCCCGTGGGCTCCAGTGACGTCACTCACGAGAAATACATTCGAGGACCGGCACCACTTGCCGCTAAACGGGGGTGAGCCAACACTTGTCTTCAACCCCATGAGAAATTTTATCCGACCAATGGGAATCGCTGGTGCCGCTGTGCGCCGCCCAACCACGGCGGGATCGTCATTGAGAAGGACGAGCGCAGACGGGGAGACCGAGGTCTTAAGAGGACCTTAAGGATGGTACCGGCACACTGTTGCTCGTCTCCTTAAAGACGGCGAACCGTCAATCAGTCGCAAAGTCGTCTCTCGCGCGGCGCGACGTATTAAAAGATAAATCTCGTTGCGATAAACGGAAATACCGACAAAAAAATCTCGCCGTTTCGCAAAATCGTTTGTCGCAAAATGAGTGGGTCGGGCAAGAGTCTTCTCGGGGTGTGGCTGTACAGGAGAGGCGAGAGCTGGGCCGTCAAGGAAGGAAGTCCGCTACACAAATCGCGCGACGTACGTTGCCGCATATTTCATCGGGAAAAATTAGATTTGACGACTCGGTGATTTTAGGGAAAATCATAAACATTACGATAAGTCGCGCGGGAATAAAAATGATCTCTTTTAGCAATTAATCTTAGAATACATGTTATTTAAGTGTTTAGTGTTCTCTTATTTTTGGAGCACATTGTATATGTAAAAGTGAATGTTTAATTAATCTCGAAGAAGCTTTAATTCGCTTGGGATTATAATTATTTGTCATAAATACAAGCTTCAAATTTAATGCACTTCTGTTCGAGATGACGTGCATTGATACATAAAACCCGCGCTAGAATTCGATTGCTTCCTGAAATCATTATTATTTTCAGATTCGATTTCTGATTTTGCTGGCATGGGCTTCGTGTAGTCATCATCATCCAGAATGACTTGCGATGACTTCGCACGAAGGCCCATATCAGCAAAACAGAAATCATTGCTGTTTTCGGAACAACCGTCGTTTCGCCCGATCACTGCGCGTGCACGTATTTGAAAGTATTTTGCACGTATTTATCTCGAACAACTTCTACCTTCAAATCGTCGATGTTTCTTAATTCTCTTGGAATAATTAATTTAATTGGACTTAAAAGTGAATTTCGTAAAAGTGTAAAATTGAATTTACGCGAGTAAACATAAAAGTAGAGACGAGCAGCTTGCTTGTTAAATAGACACGGTCTCTCGTTCATTCAGATCCCCGAGAGTGAGAATAATCCGACTAGTGACAACAAGAATTCTGTGATATTTTCCTTGAAGAATCAAGTCGGTGGCTTGGCACGAGCACTTCAAGTGTTTCAGGTTCGTTTACAATGTGTCTACGTTAAAACTATGTTACACCCTCTTTAAATTGTTCACAAGTTATTTAATAAATCTGACCGAATGAACGATCGGAAATATGTCTAGAAAATATGCGGTCCTGTGTAAAGTTTTCTAAATAACATTTTTTGCTCGCATATGCGAACAAGAATGACCGTCTTTCTGGTGAACGTTGTTACTAACAAGACAAATCTTCCTAAGCCCTCCATTAATATGAGATAGATTATAAATTTGCGACAATCGGTGTGTCAAGAAAGAGTCGCCTTCGAAGTTCCAAGTGATAAATACCGCGTACGATACTCTCTAAAAATCACTCAGTGAATTATCACTGAAAACAGTGAATTGTTACTGATTTACAGTCACAGGTGTACCACTGCGATTTTCAGTACGCTCATAGCTGCAGTGACTATTCGCTATTTTCAGTGATAATCCACTGATTGACTTTTAGAGAGTGCCATTCACAGCTGCGAGCACATTTCGAAAGGTTACTGAGAAAACCTATCTTTTCTTCATCGCGCGAAGGATTTAGGTATAAACGTTGTGCACATCGAATCGAGGAAGTCACAGCGCCGCGTCTCCGAGTACGATATCCTCGTAGACGTCGAGTGCGACCCGAAGAGGATGGAGCAATTGATGAAGATGCTGAGCCGCGAAGTAGCGGCTATCAATCTCGCCCATTACGAGCAGATCGGAAGTATACCGCGCGCGCCGTCCCTTTCGACCGCGACAAGCTTCGGTGAGTCCCCCACGTGCACGGTAACGAATATCAATAGAATAAATTTTTCATCGACACGAAACAGGGTTAAATGCAACTCCGATATCCGCGCGCCGCCGTTGTAATTGTTACTTGACGTAATTAAATTCCGATACGGATAAACTGCGGCTTCAGTTGGAAGTACGCTCTCGGAATTAAGAATTCATTAGCTCTGAATTCATTCACGTTTTAATTCACAAATTAAGAGCCACGCTGTAAAAAAAATTACATGTAAAATTACAATTATTATAGTGGGTAATGTTGGGACCATCTATTAAAGGTGTGTATTTATATATGCGAGTAAAATTGTTACCTTATACCTATAATAAGTAAATTGCTTGCTTTTCATTAAATTTTACAATTTGTGTAATTTTGCATCGTGTATAAACAAGTATTTACACAACAAAGAGTAAAAAAATGTTTATAAAAGTGCATAAATATATATATTTTCGTCATTAATAGCGTAATCGCTACACTTATTATATATGTAATTTTACATACTTTTTTTACAGTGCACAGTTTTCCATTTTAACTAAACAAGTAATATTTTGCAATTATATGATAATATATAATTTATTCATTCGCTGAATTTCATATGAAATACTTAACAATTTAATAATAATAATTTAATAATTTGTTAAATAAGTTTCATTGTCGTATTCACTTATGTTTACGACTCGCTGAAAATTTTTCGTTTTAAACCCTCGTTTATTTTAAACTTTCTGAAATAAAGTATTTCGTCATACGATCTATCCGTTCGCGGAGGAGGAATCGAAAGATATCGCATTTCTTCAGGTGCGCCCCTCAGTTTGTTATCGTTACTTACGCCGTAAAGTGTTTCCATCCTTTTAGCGAGGGCTAAAATTGCAAGCCCGATAGAATTTGTATCAAGGTTTACCGCGGCGCGTCTTTTATTGCCTCTGTCTCAAGACTTCCGTTAATGGAATAACTTATAAGCAGCGCGCTAACACGCAATTTAAAGATTTTAGCGAGGTAGACATGCCCTGGTTCCCACGGAAGATATCGGACCTAGACCGGGCCCAGAAAGTTCTCATGTATGGATCAGAATTGGACGCGGACCATCCTGTACGTTTACCGCATGATTTCGTGCATGCTACCGCAATTGCTCCTTCTCGCGCTGGACCGCGTGCTTTAACAAAACTATTCGGCGATTGTAGGGCTTCAAGGACACCGTGTATCGTAAGCGCCGCGAGGAGTTCGCCGATATTGCTTACAATTACAGATAGTAAGTAGAACGAGAGGGTTTACCCGCCCGAGAGAGACATTTCTTTCCCCCCAATCACAAGCAACGTGATGTTTTAGTGGTCAACCGATACCGAGGGTGCAGTATACGCCGGAGGAGATCAAAACCTGGTACGTTCTTTTTTCTTACACATTATTGCAGAATTTTTAATATTCTTCGTAAAAGGGAAAATTCGTTTTGCCTGGTAACTATTCTATCTTCTAAACTCCGGACACATCCCTTACGGAAAAACTACGGAGTGTTAACACTCAAAACTTGAGTGCTGTGTCGTAGTGAAATGTACGGTTTCGGGATAAATTTTAAGAAAAAATTCTCTCCGTGCGCAATTCTCAAAGCCCAATCTGTAATATTTTCCCAAGTAGAGAAGACTAAGTGGAAAAATGTTCACGAAAACGCCTCGCGATCATGTTAAAGAGTGACTTACGATATATCGCGAGTCGCGAATCAATCGATGCTCTCTTTCGAGACACGACATACAACTTTTTCTCATTAAGCTACGGTCAGAAGTACGAACGTGCTTCCGCGTACATGAAGGCAATTGGCACGGATAGAAGAATCATTTCTGTTTCTCGATACTTAAGTTATACATTCGCTCGATGTCCTCGATGTGAGCTCTCATCTTTCGAAACCGATTTGAAACGAGGAAATCAATTTGTCCTCCCCCCCCCCCTCTTTCTCTCCCCTCCTCTTTCTTTCTCTTCCTCGTTCCATGTGTCTCTTTGTAAAGTACGAATCGAGCGAGGAATCGAGATAAGATTGGCACACGCTGAATGCACCCTTAATTGCGTCAATTTGATTTATCCTCGGCGTAGGAAGAGATCGAGGAGCGACTCGGCTAATGCAATCTCTCCGACTTAAATGCAACGATGCATGAAGCAAACATTGCCGCTTCAACAAACTTAATTAAAACGAGAGCTCTTGGGTAACAGCCAAACATAAATTTCATTAATTCAATAAACATCCACAATTCGTCATTTAACAATGTCTTAATAAGCATCGTCTAAAAAATATGCGTATCGAAGTATAGCACGGTTTAAATACATTTTTAACGCGCAATGCAAATATATAAAAGGATCGACCAAAATATAATAAAATAGCAATTTTGTGTCTTAGGGGAACCGTTTTCCGCGAACTGCATCAACTTTATCAAAAATACGCGTGCAAAGAATATCTGGAAAACTGGCCGAGGCTGGTCAAGTATTGTGGATACAGGTACATCTAACGAACATTTAACTGAGATTCGTCCACGGTTTTATTAAACAAATTGGACAATTATTGATACGCGAATGTGCACGTGCAGGGATAATTTAAATAATTTCCGAAAGAAACAAATGAAACGCGGGGAAAATGTAGCCGTAGTAGCTAAAAACTGCATGTGGTAAATTTAAGTTGTAAAATATGGACAGCTAATATTTAGTTGTGATAGCTAATATTATGCTATGCTGTGCCCATTGTATTAATCTCTCCGAGTGCGACAGCAAACCGTTTGCTGTAGTTTAGAAATTTATAGTTAATGCGGAATCTTTTTAGCAAATCCTGCTCAGCTATGACAGAGAAATTTTTGTTTCACTAAAAGAAATGTCAATTTGCATAATATCCCATATTTAAATTTTACCTCAGAGAAGACAATATACCACAGCTGCAGGATATAAACGTCTTCCTGAAGCGTAAGTAAGACTGTCGTGGTCAGTCTGGCATTTCGCGAAAGCAGTGCTAACACGTTAATTTAAACCGATGTATCCACAGGAACGACAGGATTTCAACTTCGCCCGGTCGCGGGATATCTGACACCGCGGGACTTCCTTGCCGGCCTCGCTTTCCGAGTGTTCCACTGCACGCAGTACATTCGACACTCTTCCGATCCATTTTACACGCCGGAGCCGTAAGCACGTTCTCCGCAAGAGCGCGAACAATAAACCGCGTTGTAAACCGCGGAGCAGATATCGATGACGAAATAGACCCCTGGCTGAACGGTTCTTCTCCTCATTGTCGTATTTTAGAGTGGTTGCAACATATCCCGTAATTTGCAGAGACTGCTGCCACGAATTGCTGGGCCACATGCCGCTGCTGGCGAACGCGAGCTTCGCGCAGTTCTCTCAGGAGCTCGGTCTGGCTTCCCTCGGCGCGTCGGACGAAGACATAGACAAACTGGCAACCGTAAGTCTTCGAAGGGACGAACACTTCTGTCTTTCGCACATGCTCGACTTCTCCCCTTTCAGCTGTACTTCTTCACGGTGGAGTTCGGTCTGTGCAAGCAAGACGGTATGCTACGCGTTTACGGGGCCGGTCTGCTGTCATCGGTGGCGGAGTTGCGACACGCGGTCACCACCCCCGAGAAGACCATAAGATTCGAGCCGGACATCACTTGCAAGCAGGAATGCATCATCACCGCATTTCAGAATGCGTATTATTATACGGACAGCATAGAGGAGGCGAAGGAAAAAATGCGGTAATTATCATCTTCTTTTCTACCGTTACACTTCACCGATTTTCGTCGGAAGGCAACGGCGTCTCCTCTTCGAATTTAAGGAAGCGTCGTCGCCGTCTGCGTCTGTTGTTGCTATATCGCCACTTGTGTTCTCCAGCGCGTTCGCCAATCAGATTCAACGGCCCTTCGGGATACGCTACAACCCGTATACCCAGTCGGTGGAGGTGTTGACGGATGCCCAGAAGATCACGGCGGTGGTCAGCGAGCTGCGGGGCGATCTTTGCATAGTGTCGAACGCCCTGAAGAAGATCCACGAGCAGGACGACACCATCGACGTCGAAAGGATAACGAGCCTGCTGACTCATGGCATTGAGATGCCGCAGGACAGCTCGTCCTCGGACAGCGACGACCAGGACAACAGTCCCAACGCCGAGGAGACTCGTCCTCGGGAAGATCAGCAAACGCGTCGACATGACGAAGAGATCGCAGGCCCATTAAATGCTTAAAAAGATCAGCGTAAAGCTTGAGAATTAGATTCTCTGACGGACGCAGAAATCTCTTTGCTGTCTTATGTAGAAATGCCGTAAAAATCAACGATTATATAGACATATAGTATAAAATAAGATATAATTAGTTTGAGGTGAGAACTAAAATTATTAAACATGGACGGATTAAGATTATCCTCATTCATTTCCTGTTTATCTATCTATAAAGAAGTATATTGATAATAAATAATCTTCAAATATATGTATAGAAGGAAAGAAAATAATTACTTGTAAGAGACGTCAATAGTCAAATCACCTCATTTCAAAGTACATTTTAGTGTACATTTAGTCTGCATTTAGTATACATTTAATGGATATTTTAGAACACATTTTAGCATGACTAATAGATTAGAGCATTAACTGTGTGTATTATGATATATCATATGTCAATGTACATTGATGTACAGATTACGTTTCATAAAACGTAATCTTTTAAGCGGAGATCCCTTCTTCAAAAGATAGAAGACTTTTACCAATTGAATTTGCAGCTTTTAGTCATATTCAGTCTCTTCTTGGCGAAAAATACAGGTCGGAGCGTAAGTTGAGTGTAAGATGAGAATGATAGAAGTGTAAGCAAGACTTCTACGAAGCGCAAATTGGGACGCTACATTTGAAAGAAGCGTTTGAAAAGTAAACGACTCTTTTACGTTTCGATGTTCTAATTTACGCTTCATAGAAGTTTCATTTACGTCTCCCCCCTCTCACTCTCTCTCCCTCTCTCATCTATCTTTATATGATATATGTACATTCAACATTTTCGGCTATATCTTTTAATCCTTCCACGTATGTACTATTTCTGTTAAATGTATATAAATAATGTGAACGTAGTTATTGAGATGTATATTGTAATGGAATAAAAATATATTGCACAGCTATAAGAGATTCAATTTCGCTGACAATTTGCTTTATCCACGCCCCGTTATTTCTTAAATATATAAATTTTCTGCTTTACAAAGGATTACATGAATTATAATAATTTTGGTTTAAATCTCTTTAGGCAAAAATCTATTAATATATTAACATAATAAAAATAATATATACAATACATGCACAATACATGCGAAAGCAATACGTTGCGAAAGCAACACGTCGCGAAAGCAACACGCGGCAAACCAACACTGTGTAGAAATAATAAGCAAAAAGTAAAAATAAAGTTTTATTTCCTAAATTGGCCTTATTTCCTAGTATTTTAAAAATATAATAATTAGTATGAAGACTAATAGAGAAGTATGTCAATCTCTTTACAAAAAATATACTTTCGTTAACGGTCACACCACGTTGAACCTACAAGTTCTCGTCTGATCACTTAAGTCAAGCAACGTTGGGCGCGGTTAGTACTTAAATGGGTGACCGTTTGGGAACACCGCGTACTGTTAGCATCTTTTTTTGTCAAATTTCGTTATTTTATGTCTAAAATTTATTTTATATTGTTATAATTCATTATATCTAAGATTAATTAAAATAATTATGTATTATATGTACGTTATATGTGCATGTATTGTATATATTATTTTAATTATGTTAATATATTAGTAGATTTTTGCCTAAAGAGATTTAAACCAAAATTATTATAATTTATGTAATCCTTTGTAAAGCAAAAAATTTATATATTTAAGAAACAACGGGGTGTGGATAAAGCAAATTGTCAGCGAAATTGAATCTCTTATAGCTGTGCACATATTTTTCATTCTCAATAACTACATTTGAAATAATATCTTATAAACAACTCATAAATGCAATGTAACTGATACTCCCCTGGCGAAAATTTTAAGTAAGAAATGACGTTTATATTTTTTTCTGACGAGTTTTATCGATGATTACATTAAATTGTTTATGAAGAGTTTTATTGGTGGTTACACCGTTTGGAAGTACGTTGCAAACACCCGGTTCATTCTTTACTGACAACAACATTTTACAAACACTTAGAAGACTATAATGGAAACGTTTCACAATG
Source organism: Vollenhovia emeryi (assembly GCF_000949405.1). Taxonomy (NCBI): domain Eukaryota; kingdom Metazoa; phylum Arthropoda; class Insecta; order Hymenoptera; family Formicidae; genus Vollenhovia; species Vollenhovia emeryi. The sequence goes on along the minus strand of NW_011967226.1, from coordinate 584,686 downwards.
TATCATCAAATTTCGACACGTGTAACCGTGAACATGTCATAAACAACTCCATGTTTAAATTTGTATCTCACAAACAATTCTTATAAATGTTTTTAAACTCAAATAAAAACATTGACTCGACATTTAAACGAACTTCTTATAAACTTTTAATAAATATATTATTTTCGCTCGGACTCGGAGTTTACTGGGATGTGAACATTTTCAAGTGGCAGGACCCATACAACACGCAAAAGACATCTTTAAGACGTCTTTTAGACACGCGTGCTGAATGGGAAACGAATGATGACAATTATATACAAATGTAAGTTCGGATAAACTCCGAAGACTTACATTGTATTACAAATGTAAGCAAAAGTAATCTTCGCCGTTGATAAAACGCAGCAGATGGAATAGACCTTATAATTCTCTTGAATTCATTTGAAAGAGAAATGCATGTGCGATAATTCTGCCATTACCGAAAAGTTGCAAGTCGACTAGCTATTTTCACGACTTGTAGTCACTCGACTTGCAACCTCTGGCTACAAAATGTCTGCATACGTTTCTCCTTCGAGAATTCAAGCGCAGATAAACCACGCAGTGTTTTATCATTTTGAAAAATGGATGTGGCTAGTCGTCTACGTCCGCGATAAATCGAACGTGATGGCGCTACGAATCAGCGCGCGAGTTTAGAACTCACTAGTTACTAGGTCGCTGGCACGGCGCATGATCCGTTCTACTCGGTCCTCTCTCTCTCTCTCTCTCTCTCTCGCTGGGAGACCAGCCTGACCAGCCCCTGATTGATGCATGGATTGCATATGGCCGCGCGGGAGGAGGTTAATAATCTGCAGGGTGGAAAACAACCTGTGGCGATCGTGAACCTGTAGCGCGGGGACGATGCGATCGCTGGATCCGGGCGGAGTACGGCGATAGTTGATTGGGAAATATGCGAGAAAGGCACGGCCGTTGAGCTAAGTAGCCCCGCTAATCCGTCCCCTCGATGATGTAGCTGCCGTCATCTGGAGAACGCGTAACAACGGATATCGCTGCGAGGCGTTGAGATTCCCGGCTAAATATGGCGCAAATACAGACGTCGACGGTGGACGGGCTGCCGAAGCACTTCGTCAGCGCGATGCGCACGCTGTTCGACATAATGGACGATCAGAACACCGGCGTGATCAAGTTCGTCGATATCGAGGGCCGCTGGCAGGACGACGGCACGCAGGGCCTGCCCAAGGGCGTGCTGGACAGCCTGAAGAAGGTCACGCCGCCGAACGGGCTGCTGTCGTTCGAGAGATTCTGCGCCGGCCTCAAGATCTGCCTGCTGCAGATCCAGGCGGGGGCGGACGCGAAGAAGCACGACGGCCAGCCCAGCAGGCCGCCGTCCGCGCCGATACTCATCCCCGACAGTCAGAGCAAGGCGGTCTGGACGTCGCCCAACACCGCCGCCATAAGACCCAACAACGCCATGTCCCAGCAGCGCACCCTCAGCATGCCGCAGCTGCTGGCCAATCGCAAGGACGTGAACGCGCAGCTGGAGCTGATGGACACCGGCAGGAACATCGGGGAGCCCAAGGTCAACAAGGTGTACGGCCCGCCGAAGCCGCCGCGGACCGGCGCCGCGCTGGAGGGCAGAACGATGGGCCTGGAACGTAACTTTGACAAGTCTGAGATCAGGACCGTGCTGCAAAACTGGCAGATGGGTCTTATGATGAGCGACGAGAAGGAGAAGCGTCAGCTGCACGCGGTAAATTATAGGCCGGACCCCAGGACGCTGTTGAGACCGGCCAGAGTTCTGGGCGACGGTAAGGCGGTTGACATACAGAGCAATCAGCTCGGTCTTCAGGCCAAGAAACCGTTGAATCGCCGCAGAGAGCCCAGGCGGCACACGTTGCAGAATGGTATTGATTACAATATGGTAAAGACGTTATCTTCTAGGACTCCCGACTAACTCTTGGTGATTGGTTCTGGGTATGCACTAACTGACTATTAACGGCGATACATATCTCTTGAAGAGTGAGAGACATGTATCCTGTAACTTTAATTATTTTCTTTTAGTCGACATGAATCTTGCATGCACATTCATAAGTGACAATTATTTTCTTTCTTGATATTTCAAAATATTTTCATAATACACGACGCTTTCAGATGAAAAGGATGAAGCAGATCGAGCAAGAGAAGGATGTGCTACTTCAAGGTCTAGCTGCCGTTGATAAAGCTAGAGAATGGTACTTGAAGCAGATATCGGCCACTCAAGAGAAGATTAAGCACCTCGGACGAATGGGTTCCCACGTGGTATGGAGAAAGACACCTCGCTCTCTCACATTAAGCAGAATTCTTCACAAGATACATGCTGTTGTATTTCGCATAGGAACAATGGACGGAGGCACAGCAAGAGCGCTTGGAGCTGCAACGCGCGCGTGTCCTGGAAGTAAACCGACATCTAGCCGCCCTGATAAGCAGCTGGGAACGCGGAGGACTTCCCCTCCATATGAATCTCGCGTTCCTGAGTGCGCCGACCTCGGCGCAGCTTCAGCAGGATATGTTGTCGAGGCTTAAACAACAGAATCACAGATTAACCGAGGTAATGAATAATATCGTACTGTAAGAAAAGCGGCAAGGAAATTAATTTATTCTTTGTGCGACAACAAAAACAGGAAGTTAGCAAAAAGAGCCAACGGATAGCGTTACTTGAGCAAGAAAAGGATAGTCTGGTTAGAGAATTGTATAATAGACAGTCTGGTCTGATTCAATCCCGAAGGGCAACGATGATCCACGAACAACACGATCAAACATTCATGTAAGGTACTAACATTTTTAATTAAATATCGAACCGGCGACAATCATTAATCCCTGACTTTATTTGTCAATATTCTTTTCAGAATATGAGTGTTTCAAGTTTTAGAAAATGTGCCACATATAAGTGATAGAATTTGAATTAAAGTAACGATAAAAGTAATGGCTGAATTCGTTACCGTTACTGTAAAAATGTAACGACGTTACCGTTACAGACGTAAAAAAGTAACGAAAACGGTAACGCGTTACTTCCCAACCCTGTGTATTAATGATGTCGGACGGACGTTCCAGTTGGAATACTCTACGACAAATGACGAAACGATCAATCGTGTTCTGAACGCTTCAGAATGTTTATACTGCCATGTAGAATATATTTTAGAAATATGAAATATTTGATATATTGTGTTACAATAATTATCGCTGTCTTATTCACTTCTTGCGTTAAGAATTGTAAAATATTCATTAACAGAGTATATACAATTAAATACAATTTAGGCATAATAATAGACAAATGAAATTGTTCTAACATCTCTGTAATCTGTCTTTAAAAAATTTGTTTTAATAAATTATTTTAATTATGTATTAAATGTGGATGTCTCAGTTTTCTTGTACTATAATCTTAGATCCACTAAAATGTACTGTGTCTTAATACTATAATCTTATACAGTATATTATGCAGTATTCGAGCAATAAATACACGATGCACTATTGACATATTGATCTTGATCCCGTAAAATTTTTTTTAATTAAATCTTATTGCTTTGTCAAAAGTGATAAATTTTACGGGCCTGTGACACACATTCCATCAATTTCCTGACTTAGAGCTACCAGTGTCAAATGTTATCGAATTCTAAGAGGCGATAGCATGTGATGATACGTCGTTAAGTCTAGATCTTGCCTAATGGAGCTAGTCGATCCTTAGTATAGAAAAGAATTTCACGTATATGACTTGAAAATAAAAGTAATTTTATAAATGATTAATACTTGTAATCATTCGAATGGTTCTGTCCTTGGAAGTATTGACAAGTTATAATGTTCACCGATTTTCACTTAATATATTACGAGACAAAGAAGAACTGTTTGTCTCGTATGTTACATATTTTTACTTTTGTCTTTTGTAACACAAATATCTGCGCTAATAAAGGACGAAAGATCGAACGTTACTGGAAACGATTATATAAATAAGTAATTAGAAAAATCAAATGTAACTTCAAGCATACGTAGGGTAGAGGGCTATTTCGCTTAGTTAATGAAAACTTAAATAAAAAAATTAATTGAAACAGGGAGGAGCTTTTTAATTTTCACGAAAGAGAGGAACTTTCGGAGTCCTGAGGTTTTTCTCGCTTTTTAGCTGTTATCTTGAAAATATTTTTTATCCGAATTTTTCTTCAACTGAGCGAAATAGCCCCGCTCTACTCTACAAAAGAATTGACTTTCTTATTTCTTCAAATTGCAAATAAAACGCGTTTTGTTTCTTAAATCGATATATATTTCATCAGTGATATGTTCAACTTAATTAAAATATTTTTACTTTGTGTCAAAAATTAAATGGATTATTCGATTGATTTGCTAGATTATCGATTCAATAATTGTCTGCGAAACATGTCGTTTCTTTCTTTATGAAAATTTTTATCTCGAGTCCAAAAAAACTGAAGACGCAGTCTTTTTTCATAACGAAAATAGACTCACTGTGTTGCAAAGACAGTGAGTCTGATAATTTGATATATATACAGTCGTACAGTGATAGCAAACAAAAAGCTTGAATTCGTCAAACTTTATCAGAAAATAAAAACAAGGTACATATAAATTGCGACAAGTCACAATAAAGACATTGCGAATAGCTATATCTCATTTCAAAGTGATCGTAAAGTACAAGTAGCTTTTTACACCGGAAAATATTATATACAAGAATTAAATATCCGTAAATATTCGTTAAACATCTTGACATGCGATTCTTTGCGAATCTCAAACACGAGAAGTCTAGCAAATTTGCAAGAAAAGTTAATGGATTATTAAAATTTTCTTCCGTTACAAGCTTTAATTTTATCAGAGCATATATTTTAAATGCAAGAGCTTATTTCTCGTTAATAAATAGATTAACGTTACGAGAAATTAAAGAATTGCATGATTTCGTGTTTCTGATTCTCGATATTGTGGATGTCGGCGGAAGACGGAGTTGTACCCCACGCATAATTCTTCAGCGATTGGACGGCATCTGCACGATCGTAACTAGTTTAGCGGTCCACGACAGTTAGTTGCCACGAGTCGGCGGATTCGGTCGACTCGGCCGCTGTATCGTCCCCGAACGACACGGCGAGCGCTTCTCCCGTTGCGACGTCGACGAGAGAACGCGCGTGAGAAGAGAGACCGTACTGATCCCGTATCCTCTGTGTGGAGAGTCTGTCGACCTTTGACACCGGGCCGGCGACAAAAGCCTACCAAGAAAACGCCGAGCGGTCGACGATCTCCCCGTCGCGCTCCTCTCTTGGATTATCGCCGTCCGCAGTATCTTTCGTGTGGCTTTTTGACGTCTCTCTTGTTTCACCTTATCCGGGAACATCATGCTACCGAGACTAACGCTGCCAGTCGCTCTGCTCCTTTTAACAATGGGTACGTTATATTATAATACCGAGCTCGATGGATTATAAATTTTGCATAGACGAAGACACTAAATATTCAGTATATCATTAAGTATACAATAAAATGTATTATACAGTCTCTCAAAATGTATTATACAGTCCGATAATTAGTTAATTAAATGTATAACTTCAGAGATTATAATAATTAGCAATTTATATACAGATTTCTTTCCGCAAGGACATGTTCATTTAATTCATGTATTTGCTCATTGCTCTTCCAGAAGATTGGTACTTTAAAAACACTATGTTTTTAACTATATGTGTTTTTCTTGCGTCAATCAAATTCCCAAAATTAACAATTTTCAGGTATATCCAGGTTAAAACTCGATTTTGTATAATCTATTACTTAATCTACGGTTTTTTTCTTTCTCGTCACTATGTTCTATTGTACTTGCAAAATAATATACGATTTTCCTCTAGCCTATTAATTTGTTCTAGACAATAATTTTAAATACGTTGACTTTTTACAACTTAAATATAAGCCATTATATCACCAAAGGAGGAATTTTTAAGACTTAAGTATTCCTCGAAATTATTACAGTTTCCTCAGCATAATTAATCTCCCATAGAATGAATAGCAGTAATATCTATATGAAACGCGCTCTCAGTTTATGTTCTGAATAATCAAATGATAAACCCATCATACCGATAATGAACGGCACTTTCAATGATGAACATCCCACACACGCCTTCTTTACTGATTACGTCGCTACAACGAGCCGTATCGTCTGTAATTAATAATTACCCTTGAATGAACCGAAGAATGAAGAGGTACACGAACGCAGCTAAAAGACATTAAAAATTACTGGACATATGTTACTGCAACATATCCACACGTTGGCGAAATAGAGATCAGAAAAGTCACGCATTAGGTCGCGAGCAAACGAATCTAAAAATCGATTAGCCCACGCAGGGTATCCTCTATCTCGTGAAACTCTTATCAATTTAGACAAGTGGGAAGTGCAGCCGGCCACATCCGGCGCAAACATTCGCTTCCATTAAAACGCCACTATCTCTCCTCGGGGTAAATAAACCGTAGATATTTTCACTACATCTGTGGTACATTCACCTAAAAATAATGCAGATAATTGATAAATATAGAATCCAAATTGATAGAATCGCGTCTATTCATTCTTCTGATAACATTAAAATAATTATTAATATAAACCCATGATAGTAAATATAGTAAAACAGCTTCATTCGTTGATTTTTCTAAACTATCGAATACTCTTTTATTGCCGTTTGATCAATATACGGTTTTTTCTCTTAAAAAATAGCGAAAATGTTCGTTATTTATTACATCCCTATAATATTTAGTCTTTGTATGTTGTTGAATCACAGAAATTTAAATTCTGTTAAAATCTGCTTGTGAAATTGATCGAGAAACAAAGCTTTTTTATTTTCTCTCTGCTGCAACTTATCTCATTGTCAAAGAAGGTTCGTTTGTTGACGAAAAATCAATCCCAGTTAAATGAAAACGTTTGCTAAGAAGACACGAGAGGCATTCTATAAATGTAATTTTTTTGCTTAAATAACTCAAAAACGTTGTGCTTGTTCAACACAGTCTAATTAACACCAAGTTCCTTTGCCAGGAGTTGTATTGTCGAAGGGATGCGAGTTGGATCAGATGCGATACGGATGTCGCATCTACAATGCACAATGCAGTTGCGGCTACGGCTGCAAAGCCGAGTATAGATATGACAACAATGACGATTGCAAGTTAGCGCTGAAAGGTAATGACAAACGATACTTGCTCTTACTTGATCTGTTAAATCTGCAGAATAGTAGACACACTGAGACGTTGTACGTTACACTTGTCTTGAAAACTTTAACTTGTCTCGTTACAGGAAGACGTAGCGACATATGCTCCCGATCGAAGCCTTGCATGAACGAGGGCTCCTGTTCCCAAATATCGTCGGAGCCCGGATTTAAATGTCGTTGCGAAGGAACCGGATTTTATGGCACTTACTGCGAGACACGTTAGTACCCTCCAATGGCAGCAGATAATTCGAGTTCATTTTCACAGTCTTGAGAACGTTGTAATTTTTCGTATACGTATAAATCTTTGCATAAAAAATCACCTGAATGACTGAATAGAATTAGAAAGCAAAGGGTATTTTGGTAGAAAAAAATGGTATATTATTAAATATTAAAAAGTCCTCGTATTCCTTGAGGTTTTCTTTCAACATAGAGAACACATCACGATGACGCAGACGAAAGAGAAAAAAAATTAACAAATAATTTATGTTACAGCCTGTCCACGACCAGACAATACGCTTTTCCGAGGACAATTCCCTTACGAGTGCGTCGTGATCTAATTCCAGTCTCTCCGCTTATTTCGATCTGAAATTCAAATTTGTCTTAATATGATACATACATACATACAAAGAAAGAAACGCATTTCATAAAACATATTTACACACATCTTTGTACATACATAATAAATATTAAAACATACAGTCGATACGCCGTTCCACCTCTCATTTTGCATTCCCATTCGGCCTTTTTGTAAACCGCGATTTTGGAAACAGCTCGGCAAGTATTCGAGTTACATCGTAAAATAATTTCACGGTTTTGAAAGTGCTCCGACGTTTTATAGAAGGTAGATGTATTTCGATGCTTCCACTGTTTATTCATCAATAATTTTACAATATGTATGCACATGATGTGTTGGATCCATGAGTTTCGGGACAAGCGCTTAGTTTGTATCGTGCTTGTGTTATGTACTTTACCTTATTTTACGTTATTTCTCTCGTATCTCTACAATAATGCCACATGTACCTCGCTTACCGTTTCAGATGGCAAAACTTATAAAACGTGACTTTTTGCTCTTTACATAGGTATTTTTTTGTAATTTCCATTGTTGCATGTCCACAGAATTAGTAATACTAATTTGATTTTACAACACTGCATTAGAGGAACTTAACGACATGTATATATATATATATTTATATATATATATTTATATATTTATAATTATCTAAGATAAACAGTTGGCCAGTCATAACTCTTCCCTTTCTTTTTTACAAATTTATAGACATCTTAACAGAGTGACTCAATATCATAATTGATTATAACAAAACACACTGCTCATAATAAAATTATTCAACAAATTCCGGCAAAGAATCTGTAGTGCAGGATGTTTTCCTTCAATCTTTTTGTATCAATATCACGTAGATTCTGGTATTCGCGCGTAAATGTTTTATCCTTTTCTTTCACCCATTGTATTATACATTTATATCACATATGATATACAAAATAGGGTAAAACAAATTTCGAAATAAATCATATAAATAAAGATTGTATATCAATATGCACAAGGATACTTTTTATAAAGACGGTCAGATCTCGGATATAAACAGGCAGCTTAGTAGTCTGTAAATATTCTGAGATGTCTTTTTAGTACTTTATTTTTAATTAATCAATTGATGTGTTTACCGAACTTGTACGAAAATAGAAACGTATTAATAAAAAATTTCGACAAATCTCTTACGAACTATCCATTACGTTCAAGAAAAAGTAACAATCGAATAGGTAGCTTAGCAATAAATTCATGAAAATATGGGAAATTAACTAAAGAGAGAAACCAATTACGTATTAGAGTAAATTCTAACATTATCTGAATGTAAGATAAACCGCCTTCCTGTTCTTTTTCCTCCCGTTTCCTCCCTTTATGAGGTGATAAAATGAGTCGTTGTTCATTTTTTTGTTTGCTTTTTTACTTTTATATTATTTCGGCCCTTGGTCACCATCCATTTTCAGATTATTATCATTATAATTATTGTTGTCACATTAGTTCTGAATTTGGCAAATGTTTACGACCACATGCTTACAATAGTAATCTCGGTATCGAAGTGTATGGACTAAAAACAAATTGTAGATTACAATTTGGATAATCAATAGCCCAGTCTCGTTAGCTGCCCAGGCGTATTATTCTTCTATGGCACCAGGAGCACGTTGACATCTTTCCTGGGTGAACCCGCGCGTGCCATCAGGCCCTCTTGGTTGCCTGACCACAGTTAATTTTGGGCCTGAATCCTCCAATGATATAGTACGTAATCGGCTTATTAATCGCTCGGGTCGTTGCTGGACTGCATCGCTGTTGGCAGCAAAAGTTTGCAAGTAAAATTACACTGCCATTCATTTGTAGAGAAGCAAGACAAAAGAATCACTTTACCTTAATCGAGTTACGTTACACGCTGACGATTTGCCAGTGCGTTGATTAGTAACCAAAACGAATTCCACCTGATCTCCTGGCTGCAGCGTAACATGATCTCGGACCTCACTCACGTGGAAGAATAATTTCCTACCCTCATCGACTTCGTAAGCGAGAAAGCCGAAAGGGCCCTTCATCGCGTCCACAGTTGCCCTCCTTTTTTTCCTGACCGCTACGATATTACAAGCGTGACCTGCTGAGTCGACCTGCAGTTGCACAGGATCGCCAGCCTGCAATAGCTCCCGTTTGTTAGAAAGTCCCATGATTCCGAATTCATATTCCGGCGTTTCCTCATCCTCGTTTGTCGGATTTATCTTGATCAAGCCAGCATACTCAGCCTGCTCGGGATTTGCACTTCGCAACGGTCGTACCACAGTACCGTCGAGTACATCGCTGACCGCCGTTGGCCTTGGGATACTTCCGCGAGGTACCAGTTTAACATGATCGGCAGCTACGCAACCTCCGGAGCCCCTTCCATTGCTCGAATTGCTAATTGTACATTCGATATCAGCCCCTAATTCCAATGAATTAGCGTCTCCCTCAAAGTTACTGCGAATAAAGTGTTGATTTTATACATACGTGTACGCATTGTTTTGCTGCGAAAATGTCAAGTACAGCTCTTACCTGTAGTGAAAAAATATTTCTCTATCATGATTTACTGTCTCAATAAAGCCGAACCCGTCTTTGAGGGCGGCAATAAAACCTTGACACACTTGTCCATTTGATTTTTTGTTAACATTTTGAATTTTTTCACCAGCGGCATTTACTAAAAATATGTCTTCGGCAACAAGTTCTTTATTTCGTTTCACTTGAACAATACTAAACATTACCTACAAAGTGACAAAAAAAAAATACTTTTAGCGGAGTGTACAGAGTAGGCGCCCCTCTGAAAAAGTGAAACGTGGGCGTGCAAGTTTTCTATGTGACTTTATATCAATTTACCTTATCACCCAATTTCGGAATATGCTTAGGGTCACAATCTTTAGAGAAGAAAATAATGCTTTTCTGCTGACCGTAACTAATGAGGCCAGGTTCTATCGAATTTGTGTCCTGCGATACAGTACCTAATATATCCTTCTCTATAATAGTTTGAAATGTTACGGTACCCATTGGCAAATGTTTCAGTCTAATAGCACTTTGTCGAGTATTAGAGAATGATGATGACGGGTCCTTGTAAAAAAAACAAGAGTAAAATTATAACAAGATGAAAAAGAAAAAAAACTTTTAAACGCTGAAGTATAATTTATCACACTGACAAACACTCACTTGTACGACTGTAAATTCAACTTCGTCCCCTACACTAATTTCTCTATCAACATCAAGAACCTCGTTAAAATGAAAGAAAAGTCTAGGTTCTCTTTCTACACAACGAATAAAGCCAAATCCATCCTTGAGAGATTGTATTACACCTTGCTCCCGTCGTTCCCCAGACACAGTGAAAGATTCCGGTAACAACATTATCTCTGTAGCTCTTTTGAGCTGATCTCTAGTATCTGTTGCAATACGAAATTGGACCCAGTCCCCGTGTCTGTCAAAGAAATCAAGTTGCAACTTATCATAACTGCATTAGTTGAAGAAAGATTTTGCATTTCGTTAAATCATACATTTACATACGCAAGAATGGATATAGAAAAGAGGAGAAGTTTTCATCAATTCGTATAGATTACCTAAGAGTAAAGTCGCCCTTTTGATCTTTATCACCAAAGGGTACTTCAACTTCAGAATGATCACTGTCTCTGTATCGGATACGACCAGGTAATGGATCGTTTTGATGACGAGCAGCATTGCCTCTCTCCAAAGGTTTCAACACTTGCCCCTTCACGACCTCATTGCTGACCTCCTCAAATACAATTGAGCCAGGTGGTAACTTTGTAATGTTGCAGGCTACCTCCTTCCCCTGCGCGGAAAGCAGAAAGCACATTAGACCTCAAATTCTCTGTCGCTTAAACTAAACGCTTCATATACAAACGTACCCCTTTCAGGGAACGCACGTACACAGCTTTTATCTTACTTACATTGCGCGTCTGTATTATAAACTCCACATCATCTCCTAGCCTAAGTTCTTCTTTCATAGATTTAGCCTCGCTAAAGTGGAAGAATATCTCTTTGACTACATCAGCACGCTCGATAAAACCAAAATTCTCTTTCATTGAGCATACCACTCCGCGATAACGAACCGGATGCGCCGGATTCTCCAGCCTCACGTTACACGCACCCAGGTTTCCTCTGCAACGTGTTTCGCGTACGTAAGAAAAGGCGGAGTTGCTACTTACACAGGTATTCCCTGTGTAAGTAGCAACATATCGACAAACGTCGCGGCAATTATTACCGTTGATTAGTAGCGATTTGAAATGACACTTTATCACCAGCGCGTAGGGTGACATTTCCCTCAACATCATCTTTGGTATATGGCAGAAAAAAACATTCACCACGGTTCTCGTAACTGATACGTCCCTGGGAATCGCCACTCGCCTGTAACTCCGTTGTCACGTTACCGATGCATCGTTGATCGCCCAATGCCTAGAACAAGTTACAACCGCACATTTTACTTGTTGCGACTCTCCCTTCTACACCCCCCCACACAATTGTTATCGTCGCTATCGCCGTTTTACTAACCACCGGGGCGATTTTGCTAACGCTGCTCGCAATGGGCTTGCCTGTTCGTCGATCGTAAGTCATTTCAAACTCTACCGGATCTCCAATCTTCAAGTGCTCAATATTACCGGTAAATTGGCTAAAATGAAAAAACAACCTCGCCTGTCTCTCACAGCACTGTATGAATCCGTAAGAATGCTGCCGGAAACAGAGAACAAGACAATGTGTAAGTTAGTCGCTCGCCTACTTGGCCGTTGCGGACAAATCATGTTTGCCACATAGCGGTACTCACCAATAACTTCTCAATTATACCAGTTTCCCGTGTCCCCTGATTCGCGGACTGATCCTGGTAGGTAGAATTATTGGTGGCGGGTTCGCTCGTGTAACCAGCGTTTGTCTCCATACCCGTGAACTCGAAGGGGAATCTTGTGGCGCCATTGCGCGGCGACGACTGCGTGCCGGGGTAACTTGCGTAGTTCGTAGTGGAATTTTTACACTCGGGCGGCGAGCCCATGTAATGGTCACCGCTGTAGTTGGTGCCATTTCGATAGTTGTTAGACGTCTGCTGGTGAGATCCCGTTATGGCCTTAGGACTTGGTATTGCCATAGACTTGTAGTCAAGTATTGCTGGGTCAGAGTTCATGATTGGCGGCTGGAACGTTTTCCACTGAGGATTGTTGGACATTTTCTTCTCAAAGTTTGCGCAGTGTTATGTGTAATGTTTACGTATAATTTAGCTCTCTTCTCCTCCCTCGAAACAATCACTTAATTTCTCCCCCTTGTCTTCCTCTTTATGTTTACACCTCCGTCTCAACCCACAGTATATATACTTATAGTTAGAAATTTTTAGTCTTCTTTTTTTCAATTATTTAAGTGTTTTAACATAGATATCACAGAACGGTTCTTGGTACCTTATATCTTTGTTCACTATTATAATGTTACGAGAACTTAATGAAGAGGAAGAGTGGCTCCTTGAAAATGCCGCAGAAATGCAGGCTCTCCTTCGTGACCAGAAAGTGGAAGTGAGGTCTCTTTGAAAATATCTTAAGCGCGTTTATATCGTCAATTATTTATCTCAGAGTACCACGGCGGCTCGACACAAACTTGGCACTCCTTAAACGCAGATAAAAGGTGTTCCTAGCAATTCAAGCGGAGCAGCACAATCTCAGCCGCAATCACAATCACGGTCACTGTAATTGGCTCACCTATCTCTTGCTCGCAAGGCTTTGTTGTGTATATAATATACAAATGAACGATGCAGTTAATGCTGATTTACGACTTAATACAAGTACAAAATCTTAGCACACCATATACACTGTCAATACTTTCCGTACGTATATGCTTGAATATTATTAACAACGGTTTGATAAATACTCAATTTTTTTTTTGCGTGCACTAGAACAACCGTGTTTCCCTCTTAAACATCAGTCATCCCTTACAAAAGGAGTAAATGAAAAACATAGGAGATTTTAAAGGATAAATGTTGACTTGAAAATCCTCAGATGTCTTCAATGCGTGCTGAGTCTGATTGTGTTCTTCCGATATTTTCTGTAGTAACGTTTCCTTCTTCAGCTTTTAAATGTGGAATTTACAGTGAGCCTTGGTTTCAGAAGTGTCCTAAACTAACAATGACACAAGCTGCAAAAGAAAGAGACAATTGCGACGGTTAAACAACCACCTTGCGGACACCGCGCGGGGGATATTCGGGCGCGCAAGATCTAAGAAGCGTTCGTTTCTACGGTGTCTCGCGGCGCAAATTCAATCTTGCACAAAGTATCGCGCAACAATTTCGAAACCTTAACGCGCAAGATGTACACAAGTCTCGGCAAGTGGCGTCCGAAACGAGGACAAAGAATACAAGGGGGGGGGGGGGACTAATCACGTGTAAAAAAGGCCAGGCTCGATCACGTGGTACAGGGAAAAAAAATCAACGGCGGAAGATACTAAAGACTTTACACTCCGCCGCAACCTCTTCCCGTGGACGCGCGTTTAAACGGAAATCCGCACCGAAGATGCAACACACATACACGCGCGCACGTGAATCTCTACGCGCACTTGAAGCACACGTGATCGAGCCTAACGTAGGTTACTCGTCCCTGCAGGGACGTGCGAGAGAGAGAGACAGAGAGCGAAAGAGAGAGAGAGAATTTTCCGGAGTCGAGAGGAAACGA